>NW_025109417.1:132018-169477 GCF_011392965.1 Frieseomelitta varia
TATAATATCATTCTATTATTAAGAAATAATGAACTTATCGTTTGTTTCGCCTGCGTTACATTTAAATATACTTTTACAAGTGTACAAAAGATTTCTCGACGTGCAATGTCAAAATTATTATATAGTATCATTCTATTATTAAGAAATAATGAACTTATCGTTAAGAAATAACGAACTTCAATCAAAATGTTAAGAATTTCGTCAAGTCGAAGACTAAATATTCCAGCGAAGAAATTATTTCTCGAATTATTTCTTCCTCGGAGAATTCCCGTCTCTGCTCTGCAATTTTCAATCGTAGAGGACAGTTTGATCCGCCTTAGCGTGAAATGAAGCGCACGTGGGCGCGTTCGCATGCTCGTGGATCGCCTCGTAAGGGCTCGCTGCCCCGTCGAGTTTTGTGTGCCAACAAGCTAAATGCGTTTCACGGATGGCCGCCTTCGATCAATGCATCCCGATTCGACGAGTGCGTGCACTCGTAAGAACTTGTTCGTTGAAACGTACCCGGGGACCAGTCGTCGACAGTCTTTCGCTTTCACGTTGCTGGTGAGACCTCGATCGTGATCATGCTCGACTCTAGGCTGACAAAGTAGCAACGCTACTCTGGCTACAAAAAAGACAAAGAATTGATCGTCGAGTCTTTTTTTTTTTTATGCTTGAAATTTTTTTCTTTTTGTGCTTGAAATTATTATTTTCTACAGCGAATGGCAACACTGTGACACGATCAGCTTGATCACGCATCACGATGACAATTTAAATATTTTGATGAATATTCCAGCTCCCCGAAATGTTCATATGTATAATTATTGCGTAATTGAACCATAATGAAACGCGTCCTGTTGAAAGATAACATGCTGCACACGGAGAAGAAAGGTAGGGGCTCGTTAGTAACGTGTAGAAGCACCTGTCTGTGCGATATCATAATTTATGAGGGGTGGCAGGGTAACGATTAGGTAATAAATAGTAGGAGAGGGCCATCCAGCTCTTCTATCTTCTTTTCTCTCGTCCCTCGCTCGTCGTTCGAGCCGTTTCCATTCGACTTGGGGGAGTGAATTAATGAAAAGACCCCCGGCTGCTCCTCGCCGCACAGATGTGGCCCCTCTCCGAAGGGGGTGTTTCTTTTATTTTTATTGCCAAGGGTTAATAGAATAGTTTGCATTCTCCGAATGTCAGAGTACAAAGGTATATTACACACTACTCCCTCTCACTTTTTCTCTCTCTCTGTCTCTCTCTCTCTCTCTTCCTTTTCTTTCCCATTGGCAAAGATGTAATAACAATTTGCAAATAACGTTTGTCCCTTCAATTATTATTTTTATGCATTTCATCTTGCCATAATTTTTTAGCAAGCGAGACAAATCGTTTCATCAATTTCTAGATTCGAAAGATGACAAAATTGCACGGGAATCCCCAAAATTGTTGTATGTTAGAATAATTTAAGAAGCTAAACTATCGAACGAAAGAGAAATTTAATTTCATTAAATCTGCTTTCACAAGAAAAAGAAAAANAAAAAAAAAAAAAAAAAAAAAAAAAAATGAAAAATATCCCAACAAATACTTACTCTCACAATATTTTGCGAGAATGCTTCATTAATTATCCACGATGTAATTATGTTCATCAGGATAACAATGGAGTTCTTAGAATAACATTATTTTCCAGTATAATCCCGGAAAGAAGCGAGAAGCAAGCCATGCAAATACCGTTTTCTTAATTCTTTATGACCATTACTTTAATCCTTGTGTAATCTCTTTAATGTATCGATGTCGTTATTTTAAATTATTTTTCATTAAATTAAATTATCATTGAATTAATTTCAACATTAAATATTAATCAGTTTAATAAAAAAGTGCAATTATTAAAAAAAAAAAGAATTGAAAACATTTTTGTTATTGGAATTGAAATTGTAAAAAAAGGCGATAATTTATTTTAATATTATAATTTCTATAAATTTCGTAAAATCGTGAAATGTAAATAAAGAACGACGGAGAAATATTATGCGAATTTCTGGAATTTACTTTTGTCACCCGAATATTAAAAAATAGAATTTAATGACATGAATCGATGGAAAAAAAATGCAAATGATATGCATTAATGTGACGTTAGTTCTCAATGGACGAAGCTACATCAATCCACTTATACATATATTTAGGATGAACATTGTACAGTGCTGAAAGCATTCTATTGATTTCTGATACTCCTTTAGAATGCAAAAATGGAATAACAATGCATTGTGTTCTAGTGGCACAAACGTAGAGTATAATAGTTTGACCATTGTTAATACGAAGGATATACAAAAAAAGTTCAACTCATCAGAACGAGCAAAAAGTTTTAATAAACGAGGGGTCCAAGAACTCTTAGTTTCGGAGTTATGAGATTTTTTCCTCAGTAAGACTTTTTTTCTCCGCAACATATGTTCAATATGTTCTTTACTTATATCCACACAAAATTCGACAATTTAATAGAATCAAATCTCTCGTGTAGCAATTGTACGAATTATACACTTTTCACTCGTGTGATTTTTTATTTTTTCTTATTAATTTCATAAGTTGTATGCAAGTATTTTATTTTATTTTTTTTTATGTCTGCAGATATATACATATTCATGTTTTATAAAAATTGGTCAATAAACAATAATTGTGCAAAGATTTGTTTGAAATTCATAGTTGTACGAATGCTTTCTATTACACAAATTTAATTAGTATGTTTAAATAACTAGCTTTCAATCGTACCAAATTTAATTAGTATGTTTAAATAACTAGTTTCCCTTTGATGACAGCAATTTTCAAATCGTTATGTCGTTTCATATATATTGAAGCCATTTTAAATGCAACTGTAAATTACTGAATGGTGTTATAAGTTTATTTATATAATACTGCTATAATTGTAGATAACTTCTAGATAAATACAGAACAGAGTCTATTATTCTGTTGTAGTAAAAAACAGAACTTTAAAATTAATAATCTTTGAATCTATGTTTATTAACCTTTTGGTATTTTTGTATACTATATAAGCTCCTGAAGTGTGACTCCAACATTTTTACATTTTAAAGATAATAACATATATATTATTTATGCAATAATATACATGTAATAATAAAATATAATAATAACATCAACATATATATAAAACGTATCTATATTGTATTTATTATGTTACAATTATAACAATAAATACTTATTCAATAACGAAATTTAATAATAATTTCAATACGTTCATTTATAATTATGTTACAGTAACATTATAACTGTTATCAATCATTAACCATGTGTATTATATAAAATGTTGATTTCAAGCAATTTGGACTTAAATGAAGTAAAATTGAAATTGAATAAAACAATTATGAAATGTTAGATGAAGGTCAGTGTGAAGCTGTTATTAAAGTTAACTTTAATTATCAATGAACTAATTTGATGTTAAATTATTTAATTGATGTTAAATTCCCTTTGTATCATAATAGAATCGTTTACAACACTCTGTCTTCAGTTAATTCGACCCAAGCTAGAACTTTTAGTATGATTTTTTTTATTTATATCACTTTTAGTATAATTTTTTTTATTTATATCATTTTTAATATGATTTTTCTATTTATATCACTTTTGTAGCGAAGGTATAATGCTTAGATTGCGGATTTTGCATTTTTAAATTTTTTAAAATGGGATTTGAATGCTAAAACTAAACAAAAATGTGATAAAAAACAATGTTGAAACGTGTCTTATCTGCTACGCGTATTATAACAAACACTCTACATATTTTGTACACTGTCGCTAAACTAAATTAAAATTAAAACTAAAAAAGTATAATCAAATAAATTTTGAAATATGTATTGTCTGTTACGTGTTACAATAAATATTTTATATACAGTTAGACCTGAACATACATACGGAATTTTAACATGGATAATATTTTGTCAACAAGTATTTGTATGCAGAATGCAGACAAAGTAAATTGTATAATATTTTGGCTTTAAATTGTATAATGTTTGGCTTTCATAAGAAAATTCTACCAATGTTACCGCACACTGTTCTGACAGATACAAACTGTTTTCATCAGTTTACTGCAATTAATTTAAATAAAAAATTAAATAAAATAAAATAAAAATTGATACTTTAAACTTATAATTTTATGACTATAATTTTTACTTAAACATATAATTTTGTAAAAAAATTATGTAACAATATATTTGGTCTGATATTAAAACGTGAAGCTTTTACTTTGATAAACTAAATAATAATTGATTGTAAGTTCGTTTTTTTTTCCAAGACATCTTAACATCGTAGCAAATGTTAAAAAAATAAAATGACAAAAAAGAAATCATACGGCAAAGTTTAAGGAGTAGTTATAAATTTCAATAGTCAAGATCATGGTGAATCAAATTATGAAAAAAATCTGTTAATGTTTTCAGAGATGTTTACGAATTTTTAGAATTTTCAAGAATAAAAGTACTCTTATTTTTCCATAAATATATGATGCAAAAATGTGTATGCTGTGTGATGTAAAAATCTCTTTAAAAGGAACGAACTTAGGTCAAAGTAGAAACTTTACGCTTTAAAATGTGACCAAGTAAATTATTATACAATTTTCTTCCACGAAGTTGTTATATGTTCAGTTATATTCTATTTCGCGTATTACGTGCATTATTATACTTTTGCAATTTTAAATTTCCCATAAATTCATAAAAATACGCGTTCCACCGATGACTGACATTCTGTTGAGCTCGAATGATTTTCTAAAAATTATCGTGGAACCTTCGAACATTAATCATGATTGCTAGACTGCGAATTTTTATGCATTTGAAGATGTTGAAATATACAGGATGTTTTGCATAAAATAGATCATCTAAATATTTCAAATGTTATTGATAAAAGTTTATTCATTTATTATTCATTAATCATTAATTATTAATTATTTATTATATTGTTTATTATTTATTGTTTATTGTTTATTATTTGTTATTATATATTATTTATTAGTAATAAAAAAAAATCAGACTAAACTTGCTTGGTGTCGAGGGTCTATACACAATCTGATATTAATAGTCTTTTGATACCTGAACGTGCGAAGAACACGCGAGTTATGTTAATATCTAAATATGTTAATATCGTAATATGTAATTACATTAATACGTAAATAGAATAATTATGCAATTATGTAGATATCGGCTGTAGGATTAAATGTTTATGCATCAACACTGGTCTTTGTTTGTTATTGATCTTCGTTTATTGTGATTAGACAGTAGATCCGTATGCAGAGACAATATGCAAAATATTTAAAATGAATGTTAAATATGTGCAATAATATATATTTGAAATTACAATTAGTATGTCACCGTGTATAAATATATATATTTTATTTTATATTATTATATTTATTATATATAGTATATTTTATAGTATATTTATACTATACTATATATAAATATTATATACATATTTATATATAATAATAATATAATGTAATTATATATTATTATATTTTATTGTATATATTTGTATTTATTGTATATAAATATTATTTATATGTAATAATAATATAATATTATATTACATATTATTTATTATATATTATTATATTGTACTATATACAAATATATATAAATATATATATATATACAGAATGTTTCGTAACTTGTGGGACCCACTTCGGGAGCTGATTGTACACCTAAAAATAATGAAAAAAAGTCATATAAATATATGTCCTATCTGTCTTCGTTTATGAGNGAATCCATTAGATTTTCATTTGTGGGGACATTTAAAATCTATTGTACACGTAACATCGATTGAAAATGCTGAAATACTACGAAATAGAATAGAGCAAGGCTTCCGACAGATTCGAGAAACACCAGGAATGATAAAGAGAGTAACCAGATCAATGACAAGACGCGTGCAGGCTTGTCTTCAAATGCAAGCTGGTCATTTCGAGCATCTTCTGTAAAAGTAATTAAAACAGAAAATTCATTATTTCTCATAAACGAAGACAGATAGGACATACATTTATATGACTTTTTGTCATTATTTTTAGACGTACAATCAGCTCCCGAAGTGGGTCCCACAAGTTACGAAATACCCTGTATATTAATTTATACTCCGGAAACGATTTGTCTACATCGCATGACATTATATTTTGGGGTAAATTTTTATTTATATACATCATCGTTCCCAGTATTTCCTGTAGCTCTTCGACATTTGTACCTTTCGAAATGTCACTAATCTTGGACAGTAATTACTATTTCTTTGCGACATATTACTGTTTGAAATCATTTATTGATCCGAAAGAAATGAAATATATGTTAATAGGGAAAAATTTCGTATAAAAGAGAAGCGTTATTATAATGTCAGAAATATGCAATATATGAAAAATCTGCGCGCTTATGCAAATGACACGCAATATGCAAAATGTGCAGAATAAAAACCATATTTTCTAAAATTTCCAAATGACAAAAGAAATTTCTGTCCAGGTGACATAACATCCTACAAAAACCTGCATTTGCATAAACGTCCGCTGTCTAAACTTATGATTGCATTATATGTAAGTTTTAACCAGCGATCTTTTCTCTCCATCTTGACATTAATATTATAAATACATATTAAGTAATACAATATATATTATAAATATAAATTATTTAATATCTTAAATACATTATAAATATGTATTAAGTAATATTAATATACTGTATAATTAAATTTATTATTATATATCTTTATATATATATATTTATTTATATAACTTATATTTATATTTATATAATATATATTATTATATATTATATATTTATATATATTATTATATATATTTATTTATGTAACTTATATTTATATTTGTATATAATATATTTTTTTATTTATTAATATTTATTTGATAATAAAATATATATATCAAATATATATATACTTGTATATTGTTACTAAAATTGAAGAAAACAATTTTTTTCAATTTTAGTAACAATATTCAATCTGAAAAACAATTTGTTTTTATACACAAGTAGTGGATTTTTGTTTGGAGATAGGCAAAATGATAGATAAAAATGGATTATGAGCAGAATTACAGAATACTTTTTGATATTGTCAGCACGAAATACAGCGTTGCTGGAATAACGCGATAGGAATAAAAAAAAAAAAGAGAGAAATAAATTGCTTTCGATCGAACGTGAAAGACGAGGTAAGCAGGAAACAAGAAGGTATATGGGAAGGATTTTTCTATCACAGGAAATCCAATTCAGAGTTAAGACGCGAATAAAAAAGTAGTTCGCAGAAAATGAGAGAGAAGTATGCCATCTATCCTGATGTAATCGATAATAATGTTTTAAGAGATATTACCGATAATAATTCACGGCAAATAGCGAGTGAAATTACGTTCAAAATGAAAGTGAATCATTCCAGCACTGTCTCTTGATTATAATTGGTAGTAAAAGCAATGGAAATGAGTAAATAAATTTTACAATGAGCGAGATAAGTAATGTACATACATGTAATTCATATGTTGTATGAAATATGGTATGAATTGTATAATCCATGTTTTAATTATAATTGTATGAAATATTATATATAATATTTCATTCAATTATATTATATATAATTATATATAAATTATCAATTCATAATTTAATTATAATTGTATGAAACGTTGCATACAATGTACAATTCACGGTTTAATTATAATTGTATAAATTACATGATTCATATTTCAATTACAATTCATACAATTGTAAAATTCGTGACGAATATTGAATACGTAATTCAGAACGAAAATGACAATTCAAACGAAAGTAAATCATATCAGAACTACTTTTCACTTGTTAGTAGAAAAAGTAAAGAAAATGAACAAATGAATTTTGCGACGAGTTAGATAAATAAGTAGTATATAATTTTTCTAATAATTTTAACATATAAATTTGATTGAAATTATATTCAATAATTTTAATTATTTAATCTAAATTTTTAAAATAATTTAATCTTAAATAATTTAAATTATAATTGTATAAAATTCATTTTAATTACAATTCATACAATTCAATATATAAAAAATAAAATTAAAATCAAGAAACTGAACAGTAAAATGAAATGTAAACAAAATGAACAAATTAAATTTGTAATGAATAAGTAGTATAAAATATATAATTCATATTTTAATTATAATTCATATAATTCAATATAATTTGACATATAAAATATACAATTTACGATCAATAATAAGAAAAATGTATGTCATTTCAACATTGCCAGAAAAAGTAAAGAAACAAATGAATTTTGTAAACATGTACAAGAAGAATACAAATAACCTTGCCACTTTAAATAAGCAAAAATCGACGTTTTAACATCTATTATTACTTATGATGAAAAATGAAATAACTATAACAAAATGAAAAGACGGAATAACAGGAAACATTCCAGTTAATATCATGATAAAAATGTTATTAACGCGTGAAACCATCGCAGTAGTAATTAAAAGAACTGATTATTTTCTATAAAACAATGATGTTTATTACTGCGGAAACGTATTGTAAGAAAAATAAGTGAAGTGTAAAGAAACTGTCCGTGCCAGTGAACAAACAACAGCAAAAAATTGCTTTACAGTTCTCATATGTCTAAAACAATCTATGTACGTAACAGAGAGCAGAAAATTTCATCAATTTTCCAATCAATTTCCCAGCGTATTTTCACGTATGTGATTTTGATAATTTATATGTTTTTCTCTATTTTTATCGTTAATAAATTTTACAATAAAGAAATCATTTCGAATTAAAAGAATTTGTTCCGTCGAATTTTTTATAAATGCGAGATAACAAAATTAATTGATCGTAAATGATTTGTGCAAAATAATGATAATAAATAATAATATTGTTATAACAATAAATATAATAATTATTAGTGATTATTGTATAAATATTATATTCAGTTATTATAAATATTATGTCATTATTATAACAATTTTATTATTATTAGAAAAATTATGATAATTATTATAATTTAGATGAATATGAAATTATGTTT
The DNA here is from genome assembly GCF_011392965.1 of Frieseomelitta varia. Taxonomy (NCBI): domain Eukaryota; kingdom Metazoa; phylum Arthropoda; class Insecta; order Hymenoptera; family Apidae; genus Frieseomelitta; species Frieseomelitta varia. The sequence continues at coordinate 141,001 of NW_025109417.1, forward strand.
AGATAATGTATCGTCCTAATATTGAAATGATGAAATGACTATAGCTAATTTAAAAAAGATATGATTATAACTATTATATTTATAATTAGCTATATATTTAAAAAAAATACTAATAAAAAAGTACTAGCCCGAAAAACATCTAAAATTGTTTCTTTTTATTCACATATATTTTACCTAGCGTTAGCTATATTTTACTTAGCGTTGAGGAAATTTTTATGATAATGCACTGTATGCTGATACAATATGCTAAAAGTCAGAGGAACTAGGGGATTTTAAATTTAAAAAATCTATACGTTACGTGCTCAATGGTAAATATTTTCTTCAGTTGTTTCGTTTCCAATCGCTTCCTCGTAAAAACTTTAGTAAACATTGACGTCTCTTTAAAACGTTTCTATATATTGAACCGAGAACAGAATATCTCGAATTTTACCAATTCTTAATCTAAAATATTTTCCCTTTTAATCGAAGATTGTTATCAAGAAGATTATTAAAACTATTCTTCAGAATCTGTCACTTACTTGTTTATTTTTAAATCAAATGATATACCGATAATTATATAAATTTAATAATTTTACATTTTCCTTATGTTTCTTTTTCTTTTATTGTAAGAATTGTAGATTAAAAAAGATAATAAAAGATATAAATTCAAATGATATTGGTGGGTCATAAATGACCAAAGGAAACGTTAGATTATTAAATATTATATTATATATTATATATATTATTATTATAGATTTAGATTATATAAATTTATTATTAAATATTATATTATATATTATATATATTTTTATTATAGATTTAGATTATATTATATATATATAATCTAAATTTATAATAATAATGTATGTAATATATAATATAATATTTAATAATCTAACATTTCATATATATATATATAGAGTTATTGTTCATAAAATTATTTATTTCAGTAACATAAATGTAGCTTCTCTGTTTTGAAAAAAATAAATAAAAAAACAAGTGAAGTGAAATCTATCATGGACTAAAATCTATATCGTACATGACTTTTTTTCAATTAGAATAACCTATCAAATACACTGGTAAAGTTATTCAATTTCCACCTGGCATATCCTGTCCTACAATAGTCAATCTTTTTTTTTCTGAAAAAAAGAAAGTGAAATGCCAAAAAAGCTGATGAGAGAGACGATTGATTTGCTCTAAAACATGATCGATATATATATATTTACATTGTTTGCGGTAAAGTTTGACGTGTGAAGAATGTGAAAAGATTTAATTCTAAGAACTGGACACTAAATTCTATCAGTTTCAGTATATCGGAGAAATTAAGGTATTATTTGTAATGTTTAAAAATAAATAATAAATTAAAAAAATTTTAAAAATAAATAATAAATAGATAAAAGACGTCGACTGAGGAGAATTGTAATCATGCAGATGATTAAAATAAAAATTACTATTAGGTAAATAAAATAGTAATAGAAATGTTAAAGAATAGTAAGAAAAAATATTATGTTAATTGCAACATCAGAAGGAATTTTTTAATACTTAATAAATAATTTAATATTTAATAAATAACAGTTGATCAATTAAATTCTATTGTTGTGTTATTAATATACGAATAGAAATATTAAAGAATAAAAATTTTCAATACATGAATAGCATATTTATATTATTAATTGTAATTGATTAATAATTCTGTTACATCATTAATATATGAATTAAAATATTACAGAATAAAAAGAAAAAAATATTATATTAATTATATTATATGTTGAAAAATTTCTTTTCGAGATATAACATTTAATAAATAATGTGTTTATATTAGTATTAATCTACATAATTCTGTTAGTATAATCGGTTTAACAATGCAATGCTTAATACTCGCGAGTACATAAACTTCTAGCTCTATGTATTAACTTACTTATATAAGTAAGATGATAACATAAGACGAAAATATATACCAAATATCCTTTATAGAAAATGTAAATTTATTTATGCAATATGTTTTTTATTTAATAAATTTAATGTAATATACTATGATAAATAATACCTGTACATACATAAATAAATAAATAGTATTCATTGAAAATATTTACTTGAATAAATAATTATCGTTTATAATTATATTTATTTATCAGAAAATTCGATGTATTATGACATATGTAATATACAACATACAAACAATATACAACATATAACAATATATCATATCAATTAAAATAATATGTATAAATAAATAATATATCTTGATAAAACTTTATTATTGATCAAATGTAAACATGTTGTTTATTAAATATTATGTATTATATATATATATATATATATTAAAAAATCTTTGTTGATAATTAACATAATATTGATTAAAGTAAGGATACTTTTAGACAAGTACACTTCAATCAGATAAATAGTAATCATTTGTTTATTTAAATTAGATTCATTTGTTGAAACAAACTCATATAACTTTTGTTATAATAAAATGCACGATATTAATAACAAATAGGTTACATCTCGACATTCGACGTAATCATCTTATCGCAATTTCGAACAGTTGCTTTTCCATTCCAATGGCTCCTGCTTTTTCCATTTTACTCCTTACTTATTTCCTTCATCCGTAGCTTCTCGACTTTGTGTTTTCCACTGCTTCTCTTTGACCAACTTTTTCTATACAAATGAAACGTAAGTAAGAATAGTTCTAAATAGAATATTAAAAAATATTTGAATAATTATATTAAATTGATATTTACATTAAATAATACTTATATTGAATAATTATTAGATCATGTTTCTTGTGATTGTTATTATTTTAAATAATGTTTCATATTTAATATCTCTTTCGGTAGTGATTTTTATTAAAGTCCAGCAACTTCTAGTAAAAATTTACAGAACCTGTTCTCTGCGAAGCGTAACGAGAGATGATCAGTAACTATGAATATGTAAAAGGTAAGAAGTATTAATCATATATATATTAACAAACTTAAATTTGTTATATATTATTATAATTTATTAAATATTAATTTTAATTATTATTATAAATATTAAATTTATTACATATTAATTTATTATATATTAAATTTATTACATATTAATTTATTATATATTAAATTTATTACATATTAATTTATTATATATTAAATTTATTACATATTAATTTATTATATATTAAATTTATTACATATTAATTTATTATATATTAAATTTATTACATATTAATTTATTATATATTAAATTTATTACATATTAATTTATTATATATTAAATTTATTAAATATTAATTTTAATTATTATTTTATTATAAATATTAAATTTCTGTATTTTTTTACAATTTATATATTTTTCTACGATCGCTAATCACTGAAAATCATGTAACGCTATAGTAACATCATCGATCACACAATAATCACACGATATATTACTGTAAGGACGACAACCCTTTCACTGAAAAAGCCATCCCAAAAATTACCGTATGAGAAGAATTCTACTGAAGAAAAAGTTGCAAGTTTAAAATGTCTTTAAGTACCAACTATTTATTTTAAATGAATTCATTAGTTCAATATTTTATTTATAAACTTGAATGTAAAAATTTAATATGTATTATATTAGAAGAAAAAAGAGGGCTTTGATGTAATTACAGATTTTTAGCTAAATTATTATAATGTGTAACTGAAATTTTGTTCCTACCAATATAAGTATAATAAATATAAAATATGTTAAATTCTAATAAATATAAAATATTTAGGTAAAATAGTATATATTGTTCTAATAAATAAATAAAATATAATTTCATGTCGACTACAGCCAAAGAAATTTTTGTTTCTTAAGAGAAATCGTTGAATGGTTATTGATATTTAGATCTCAAATGTTGTTTGAATATTTGAATTTTTAATGATTTCAAAACTTTGTTGATCCATCATGCCATGTGTCTTTCCTTTTTTTTTTTCTGATACAATTACTGACTTAACTTTAATAATATTGCATCAGCGTAACATTTACTTTTCAATTTTTGCAATTACTGACGACTTTAGTAATATTGTGTTAACAGCATCTACTTTGCAACTTTTCTCAGTTAATTCGTTCTTTCCTGTTTATTCAATATTAAAGGGAAATTGGTTCTTCAAAAAGTTATAATAGTTGTATCATGATAAATTATATTTTATTATAATTATAGAATTTTTTTTTATGTCCTTGGCTATTTTCGATTTATACATATATTCTTTCTTAAAATAATAGTTAATGGCATAATTGTATTCTGATAAATTGTATTCTTCTAAATCATGGAATTTTTTTATGTTTTTTTATTATGTTTTTTTATGTATTTTATATATATATATATATATATATATATATATATATATATAAAATACTATTATGTTTTTTATTTATATGTATATTATATATATATATATATATATATATATATATATATATATATATAATACTATTATTATGCATAAGTATTTAAATTAACTTTAAATTATTACTAGGCTGCAAATGTTCATGCAAAAAAACATATTTCGATTATTATTTTGCATGCTGCATACGTTTTACACATATTAATTAAAAAGCGTGTGCACATTATGTGTTAAATTTCATTCGCCATTATTTCGCTATATTTGATTACTATTACAGATGACTATGTGTTTAGTTGAAAAAACCGATACAATTAATTGTAGGTTACGTACCACAACAGTATTGGAGCACAAATAAATATGCATTCGTACAACGCCGAGCGTTCTTTTTTCATTATTTTAATATTGACAAGTTGAGGTTAACTAACAAATGTTAAAAATATGAAAAAAACTGTAATATATTGTAACAATTTATATATAAAAATAATAATAATTTATAATAATATACATTAATAACAATTAATAATGTAATAATAATTTATATATAATAATAATTTATTGTAATGTCAGTTATGCGAATTGTTGAATTTCCTTCGTACCAGTCCAAATACAATTGAATAATAATTTTATATCCTATTTTCCGCGCATATTCGTATATATATTTGTCATACACATTTACATATTTTATGAACATAAATTTCATATCACTTTCTGCATATATTTTACATGCACCCAAATATCCACAGTCCGATTATTATAATATAAAATACAATTCAAGTGAATCTCTTTAATTTAATCGTAACATGTACAATTAATAAATGTTAATTAAAAAAAGAGTAGCTAATATTATAATAATTAGGTGGCTGAAGACTGCAGAATGATTTTAAGTACGTTGACTCCATACTTAAAATCTCTATTGAAATTTTAGAACGACTGACACATGTGTTTTTAACCACACTGAAAAAGTTTGTACAGATTTTATGAAGCACCATCTGTTTATTAAAAACGAATGTGAAACTTGAAAATACAATGGAAGATTATCGTGTTAACTACACTAACGAAACTCAATTATAACTATTTAATGGAATTCGAGAAGATTACACATTGGCCGATAATGCATGAAACTACAATGTTGTTTGCAAATAGAAGATTGTTTGCCAATTATAACTGTCGAAACTCAATCACAACTATTTAATAGAATTGGAGAAGAAACGTATTGGTCGATAAAACTTGTTATTCCGCGTTGAAAAGCATTTAACAAGTTATATCAACCGAATATCGAATGATGAATATGAGGAGACATAAAAATGATAATTTTAACACAAAACTATTTCAGCTTTGGAATTATGCCAAAAAAGGAAAAACTTATAAGACAAATAAGACCTTGAGAACAAAGGTGCATCAGAAATGAGATTCACAGATTGGGAATAAAACATTTAAGAGAGCAGATAAAAATATCCGCAACATCACACAGTGATAGACAGAAACGGAAAAATTATCTAGTTAAAAACCTAACGTATAAGCTCCAGATAAGGTTGAAGAGAGCAAAGCCATCCGACCTATAAAAAGAAATGAAATGAAAACGTTATTGAGAATGATATTTAACACACATTTAAAATTTGTTCGTCGACCCAATAGAACCAGTTGTAATATAAAACTAAAAAAGAACTTTTCTCTTCGTAGAACAATATGTAATCGTGCTTTACCTTGCTATATATTGACTTTTATATATATTTATGGATATATATGTATATGTGTATCAGTAAATTAAGAGAGATTTTATTTTATTAAAATAAAATAAAATATTTATCATATTAATTATTAACATTATTATTCATATATTTTATATATATTATATTATAAAAATATTCATATAATATTATAACATACATTTATGTGTGTTATTTATTATAATATTGTGTATATCATAATAAATGTACTATTATATATTGTTACTAACATTATTATTTATATATTCTATATGTATTATATTAATTATGCATATTACGAACACTAGTACTTATTATAATAAATAATATATTATAATCTATATTACATTATATACATCTATGTTATAATAAATAATATACATAAATGCATGTTATAATATTATATGAATATTTTTATAATATAATACATATATATATATAGAATATATAAATAATAAATATAATAATATTACATCTATTATATCTATTATAACATATACAATATTATAATAAACAATAAACATAAACGCATATACAGAGTGTTTCGTGGGACCCACTTTGGGAGCTACTGTATGCCTAAAAATAATGAAAAAAAGTCATATAAATATATGTCCTATCTGTCTTCGTTTATGAAATATAATGAATATATTTATAAACAGAGAAAACTCTCTGTCCGACCTCTCTTTCCACAGACCGCAATAGTTCGTAAGCAAGAATTCGCACTGTTTACAAATAATACTTACTTGATATTTTTCGTTTTTTGTACTTGGTTCCTGCAAATGTGTGAACGTCAAGAGAGTTTTGTATTTACTGTACTTTTCACTGATGAAGCTAGTTTTACCAGGGATGGTATATTCAATTTTCATAATAATCATAATTGGGATGAAGAAATCCCACATGTTATTGTGCATTCAAGTCATCCACACCAGTTTAGTTTAAACGTATGGGCAGGAATAATTGATAAATTTTTAATTGGACCTTTTTTTCTTGATGGGAAACTAACAGGCACAAAGTACGTTGATTTTTTGAGCACGCGTTTACACAAAATATTACAGGAAGTTCCAATCGATATTAGACTTTGTATGCGGTTTATGCATGATGGAGCTCCGCCGTATTTTAGCCAAGTGGCTAGGCAATTTTTAAATCAACACTTTGCAAATAAATGGATTGGTCGTATTGCATGGTCTGCTCGTTCTCCGGATTTGAATCCATTAGATTTTCATTTCCATTAGATTACATTTAAAATCTGTTCTATACGGCAACATCGATTGAAAATGCTGAAATACTACGAAATAGAGTAGAGCAAGGCTTCCGACAAATTCGAGAAACACCAGAAATGTTAGAGAGTGTAACGAGATTAATGACAAAACGCGTGTAGGCTTGTCTTCAAATGCAAGGTGGTCATTTTCAGCATCTTCTGTAAAAGTAATTAAAACAGAAAATTCATTACATCTCATAAACGAAGACAGATAGGAATATTTATATGACTTTTTTTCATTATTTTTAGGTGTACAATCAGCTCCCAAAGTGGATCCCACAAGTTACATTATAAATATAAATAATTACATTATAAATGTAATATAAAATTAATAAATTATATAATACATAATACATTTAAAAAAAATAGTATATATATACTAAGGTAATACTGAAAATTAATTTTACAATAAAAATAGTAAAAATTTGTGATTTTTTAAATTAAATTACATCCTGTTACCTAGAAATAAATAAGTCTTCGAATACTTTTCAACAGTAATTTACGTACTTATAAAGGCATTAAAGCTCAATTTTATTTAACTAATACAGTGAGAAAGATATTTAGGCTTCTGAGCAAGCACTCTAACAAATAAGTTTCCTTATACGAAACACACTACCTTATAAGTAAATGATAGAATAAAAGCGACAGAGAAAAATGTAAAAAAGAAACAAATGAATTTTTATATCATACATTAGAATGTACAATTTATTTAAATTTTATCTAGAAATTAAACAAATAAAATAGCGCAATTAATTAATTAATTAATGTCAATTCATTTAATATAAATAAAGCAATTTCTTATTTGGTTAGTACAAGTACATATGCTTAATGAAACGATTCTTATTTATTTTCGTGAATTGTGAAAAAAATATCTATACTACTGTACTATCTTACTATTATACTACTTTACTACGTTATTATGATATTTCAGCTATCGAAAATGAGAAATAACGTTTCAAATAAATATGACTACGTAAAAACTACCACAGCCATTCTCGTAAATGTCAAAAGATCAATATGCCATTTCATTTGCAAGAGGAATTGAGTTTTTATCCTTTCAAGAGTACCGTTTCAAAATTTATTGCACCAAAAGTGCGAATATCCTTCTAAATATAAAGTTCATCTCATGTGTGTGTGTGTGTGTGTGTGTGTAAGAAACAAATATAATAAATAACAATATGACAAATAAGAAACAGAAAAAGTAAATGTCGAGTTTTCGGAAAATGTAGATTTATTTTTTCAGTGTATTGTACATATAAAAACTTGGTATTTTCTCATGTATTGAAATAAATGGAAAACTCAAAAAAACTTTAATTTGTAATGCAACGTAGCCAGTAATAGAAAGCACACATAGGATCATGCGAAAGAATATTCAACAAAATTTATTAAAATATTCCTACTTTATAATACAGGGTATCTCATTTAAGTGTGATCCCTAAATATCTTTTTCAGTTGTGAGGACGCAAGAAATATTTTATACGTAATTTGTTGAATGATATTAATAGTCAGTATTCTGCAAATTCCGTTGTTTTCTCCAGTTTTCAAGATCGTCGATGTTTTGTTTTTCAAATAACCACATATTTTTCTCTGTCGTATAGCTTACGTACGAAGCATACTTTTACGTATATTTCGAAAACTAAAACCGACCGCACATTATACTTATGTAAGAATAATGACCTTGACGACATACTTCGAGATAGACACGGGCATAAATATATAAAATGTTTATTTTATGTAATACATCTCGTTTGACTTGATATTATTATGAAATAATTCTACGATAGTTTATATTCGAATGTGCGAATGATTTTTTTTTTCTTATAATTTCTTATTTCATCTTGTATCTTGAGCTTCTATGGAGGATTATTTATCATTTTCCATTTATAATTCCATTTTCCAAGTTGGTTTTCAAATAAAAATAATAAATTGGTGGAAATGATTCATTATCTTAAATTGTTACTTTTTACCTTTATTTCGAATAAAATTAGCCCAATCCTGCTTCAAGAGCATCGAAATGAGTGAGGAGATAGCTTTTCGTCAGAGTCTTTTTTTTTTACCATAGTCGAATATTTTTAGCCTAAAGAATTCCTACTTGATTATAAATATTTATCGCAAAACCCTTTACAATACCACGAGAAGAATAATACTTGGTCATTAGTTGTTATAATGGATGACTTTAATACGCAAGATATGTTTTATTAACGAGGATAAATATTAGCCAGTAAATGATATAATCGGATTAAATCAGAATGTATTTTGTGAGAAAGCGGAGTTTCAACGATGCAACTTAACCTCTTGCGCTAGCAACTGATTCGCGGACCATAACGAGTGACCAAACAATAATTTGTCTTCTTTTTTGAATTCATCGGTATATACACTGGATAGGAATTACTAAGAAGTAATAAATTTATTATTTGTTTTGCCTGCGTTATATTTCAATATACTTAAAACTGAGAAGATACTGCAATTTGGAACAAAAAATTCTCGATATGCGTGGCACGTCATTCCAGTGCAAGAGGTTAACTTACACTGGCAACTGATTGCGGACTATAACGAGTGACCATACCGTAACAATAATTCGTCGCTTCCGTTTTGAACTCGTCGGTATATCACTGGATAGAAATGATTGAAAAATAATAAATTTATTTGTGTTGCCTGGGTTATATTTCAATATACTTAAAATTGAGAAGATATTACACAATTTTTGGGTCAAATATTCTCGACGTGCGTAGCACGTCATTCCAGCGCAAAAGGTTAAGTAAAACAGATCGTGCACGAAAATTTCTACATTACGAGCGACGTGTAGAAATTTAACAAATTCAACTGATGAATCATTTTATATATAATAAATATTATAGAAATTCCGTTTCGTCGGGGAAACGCAATAAAATCCTCTTGTCAAACTCTGTCTACAGTGATGAATGAAATATATATTCGTACAACTCAATGAAAAATTGTCTATACACTAAACTGTTACGACTTCGTAAAAAATAGTATGACAATTCGGTTTTGCTTGATTTTAAATTGTAAAGACTACGTTAGTTTATTTGTTTCAAAGATGTTTTCACATCATGTAGCAAGGATACTTCTGTTCTGTTTATAAATAAATCTACCATGATCTTGAAGGTTAAGAGCGAGTTTTTCAAATTTGTTGCACGATTTTTTTGTTATTGCTGTTTTATTGAACTTTGAATGTTAGGGTTAAATGGCAAAATGTTGGGATTTTATTGTTGAAGGTTCAATAAAATATTGAAAAAGAATATGGCAACGACTTCATTTTTCAAAATAATGGTGGATCTAGATACGAAAAAAAATTTTTTTTGCTCACACCTGAATTTTCACAATTTCCGAAAAAAAAATATCCTTATTTTCTCATCAACTGTATGATGTAAAATGTTGTCCGAAAATACCGAACTCACGACTGTAGAAGTTTCACGCTTTGAAATGATATCAAGTTATTATTATGTTACATGTATATTATTACATATATATATTACATATTACACATGTTATCTCTCACAAAATCACATCAGTTTAAATTATTTAAATTTTTCATCGATACTGATGACAAATATGCTCTCCACTGTAATCTCCACGAATTTTTTGGCATTTCCGATGGTTTGATAAAGAAAAAAGTCGATTGTAAGTCCACAAAATTTCCAAAAAAATTTTCTTCCATTAAAAAGTCAAGATCGTTTCGACATTTTTTTTTCAAATGACTTCACAGTATTGATTGATGTCAAGGTAACTCGAATGACTTGTTATACCTATGTTTTTCTCATAACCTTGAATTGAATCGTTCGATAAAATGTAACGGCAACAATGGGTGCAGAGGGTGGAAAGCAACTCGTATATTTACTTTCATAATTGGATACATTATAAATAAAATTTAATTTTCTGTTATTCGTATCATCGTGTGTATGTTTTTCATTTTCTTTTTCTCTGGCCAGTGTGGGCGGGCGTTGCACATTGTCGAATTCGTGACAAATTCTGAATTCATGAGAAAGATACAATACGCGTAGTACTATAATAGGTCCTTGAATTCATCTTGATCATCAGTTACAACACTGTGACGTCAAAGATACATAGTATTAATAAATTAATTACAAGTTTTGTACAAATTATAAATTAATAAGTTAATGAAAATAATTAGCATAAATAGCAAGTTAATAAAAATTAATTTACTTAATAATTCAATTTAATTGAAAAATAAATTGAAATAAATAGAAAAGGAAATTTTTTTGGAAATTTTGCAATCGACTAAAAGCTACTTAATTTTTGTTCTTTTGTCAGACTACCGGAAGTGCTCGAAAAATTTGCAAGAATTATTTCTGTAAGTGTGACTCACTTTGTTTATCGTCTTCCGTTAAATTGAGAAATCAACACGAGTATTTTTTAATAATAATAATAATAATAATAATAATAATAATAATAATAATAATAATAATTCTTAATAATAGTTTTCTGTTTTTTTTTCACTATAAGACCTATTAAGAATCAAGCAATAATTTATCCTAATACTACAAACATTTCAGTTTCTTGAAATTTCGAAACATTATGAAATTTAAATGAAGCACAAAATGTTAAACGAATTTTTACAACTTTTTTTTACAATCCGATAACTAAAAAATAGAATTCGGCGATGCAAATTGAACGAAAAGAATCGCAAAGAGTTGCGTTAACGCAACGTTGGCTCTTAATCGATCAAATAAACTATGCTAATTTTAGCGTATGAATATGCATAAACGTACATTTTACAATAATAATTACACTGCGAACGTTTATGCATTTTTGAGGAATTTAACAACGCGATAATACATAGAATACATAAAATATACAAAAATTTATAAAATGTTTCAAGCCGAGTAATTTTTGTAATATTTAATACATAAGGAAAAAAATTTTTCTACTTAAACTTCACTTCTTTAGACAGATAAAGATTCACCAAAGGAACTAAAATTGTATAAATATAATTGCATATAATTTGCAGTCATAAAGGTTCACAAGGAACCAAAATTGTATAAACATTTGTAGTCTATTATTAATCGAATTATATGTACATGGTGTCCAGATAATTTCATTGTATCAACCTACTCTTGACTTAACATTTCCTCGGTATGTTGTTTCAAGCAAGAATTTAAACATTTTAACATTTAGTTTAACGTTTTAACAGAATTCTTAGGAAATCAATGTACTCACAGTCGTGTTAATTTTAACATTTTTTTAAATCATTATGTACATTTTATGGTATAAATAACAATCCTATGGTATAGATAATTCTTATAATTTTTATAATAATTATAATTCTTATAATAATAATCTTATAGTATAAATACGCTTTTATTATTTTAATCTTAATAAATATTTCTTTATTATTAATTATTTTTATTTTAATAGATAATTAAATCTATTATTTTAATTTTAATAGATTATTTTAACTTATTAAAGATTATTATTTTATTTTATTATTTTAATTTTAATAGATTATTTTAATCTATTAAAGATTATTATTTTAATTTTATCATTTTATTATTTTAATTTTAATAGATTATTTTAGTCTGTTAAAGATTATTATTTTAATTTTATTATTTCAATTTTAATAGATTATTTTAATCTGTTAAAGATTATTATTTTAATTTTAATACATGATTTTAATCTATTAACAATTATTATTTTAATTTTATTATTTTATTATTTTAATGTTAATAGATATTTCTTATTTATTTATATTAATACTTAGACTCACTAATCAAATTCACGTGACATGTGTGATGTCTATTGTAAAGCTTACTAAGTCTGATTTTTAAAAAATTAATTTATTTTACGAATTTTTTAAATAAAAAATTATTCATATATAAAAACTTCTTACGCAGAAAAAAAAAATAATAATAATATAATAATAATATTTCTTCATTGTCTTTCTCAATATCTTCTATCAGTTCTAATTGGAACGAAAGTGATTGTAATATTGATACACCTAACTTTTTGCAATATTATTTTTATATAATTATTAAAACAAATGATATTTACATTAAGCCATTGTCTTGCAATTTTTCCTCAATCTTATCACAGAAAGATTAGTTATTGTAATTTGTTACATTGTGTGAAATTTAAAGTATCGAAAAGTTATATACATAAGTAATTTATACTTAAAGAAATTTAGTAAATACTAATATAATATAATATAATATAATGAATTTTTATGTCATTTAATATTCGAAATCAAATTCCATAGAATGGCAATTTATCGTTACCACGAATGTAACTTGATATTACAGAATGAAACCATACTCTATTATACTATATACAATATAACACCATTGTACATCCATATTATACCATATTAACCATATTTGAAAAATAAAATGTATGAAAAGTAAATTATATTTCATAAATAATTTACCACACACAGAAATAATGTGCACATTTCCAAACAAGTAGTATAAAATAATAGTAGAAGAAATATTAACATGCTTTTAATTCGAGTGCTAATCTACATTTAATGGGGGTATGTGGAATGTTATTAGGAAAGCTGGAATGCTATTAGGAAATCAATATCAGGAAAGAATGCTTGTGTTAAAACCATCAGAAATACGATGGATCTTCGATTATCAAAATTAATTGAAAGACAAATGTGTTTTTGAACAACAGCTTTCTTACATCAAATTTCATATATCTCGGACACAAAACATTAAGAATCCCACGATTTTTTGTTTTCTTCGCACCATGTAATCCTCTTTTTCATCCAAAATTCAGCTAATTTTCAATCGATTGTTTTTTTATTTTGTATACCACTGTTATGTTACTTGTTTTGTATACTATTAATTTCCTAATGGTCTGTTTTCGAGCAATGTTTGTTGTACACTCGTTGTCCTTTTTTTTAATTTCTTAATAATTTCGTATAATACACCATCTGTTTCACGCTAATAACTATTATAGATCGTGGATTGTTCTGCATTTCTAAATTTTTACAAACACTATTAACAAAGTGGAGCCTAACTGAAAAATTGTTCCTTCTGTATAGAATAATAATTAATACTCTTCTTTGAATATTTTATACAAATTATGTCGGAATAACATATATAAACGAGCAAAAGATGACATTCTCCATGCAAGTATAAAGAATAATAAAATTTTTTTGATTTCAGGCTTTATTATCGAGAAAATTGAGTTTGCGGATTTATCAGATATCTTGAAGTTGGCTAAATAGAAAAGAACGACAACAGGAAGTTACTTCACGTGCAAAAATAAATATAGAGTAAAATGTTTGTGTGAGATACTTCGTTTTCGAGTCTGAAAATTTATCAAGTAGCTACATGTGAAATGTCATTCAAAGTCTATTTTTTTGGAAATGAAGCTTCGATCGAAAAAAATTTGTATTCCACGTTTTATTAATTTTCGCGCTTTTCTGTCACGTTTAGACTCAACTGAATCCAAGTATACTGATGAATCTTCAAAATCGACTTTCTCGAAAACGAAGCCTCGAATCGAAAAATTTTATTCCATGTTATTTTCTTATTTTTTCACTTGTACGTGTTATTCCGACGCACCCTGTATATTGTTGCATATTAAAATTTCCCATAAATTCAGAAAAACTCGCAATCTACGAATAGCAATTGTGAAGACGTAAGAAACATTATGAAGAGAATATCCTGTATTAATAGTTATCTTCTTATAATGATTCTCGTAAAGAGAAGTAAATACTACGCAAGGTGATCCAATAGCACTTGTTCCTGCAGATATAAGGAAACTCAATTTTAAATACATTTAAAGTTTATTACTTCTTAATAATTTTTATCTAGTGATATCGTACCGACGAATTCGAAAGACAAAGAAAGCGATGAATTATTGTATACGGTTCGGTCACTCGTTATGGTCCGCAATCAGTTGCCAGCGCAAGGGGTTAACCTCTTGCCACGCATGTCGAGAATATTTGGCCCAAAATTGCAATATTTTCTCAGTTTTAGGTATATTTAAATGTAACCCAGGCAAAACAAATGATAAGTTTATCACTTCCTAATAATTTCTATCCAGTGATATCGTACCGAGTTCAAAAAAACAAAGAAAGCGACGAATTATTGTATACGGCTCGGTCACTCGTTATGGTCCGCAATCAGTTGCCAGCGCAAGAGGTTAACAAAAGTTAATACGACGAAGGACTCACGTGTTCTATCGTATATTATACGGTATCTGTCTAAATCTACAACGTGATAATTTGTGTAGTGTATCAGGAGAAAACATCTCGGATTGTAAATCATTTTCCTAAACACTCGAGGCATAAGAAGATTAACAATGGGTGACTACAAAGGAGGACTTACCCTCATGTTTCGTGTCTGTTGATGCAGAGAGCTATTGTGCGAATCTCGGAACATCTACCTCGTAACAAGAATCGCTGTTCTGCGATTTCCACGTAGACAAATGGTCACGATATGTTGCAGAATCATTTCAGATCAGATAATATTATAGAACGAAGGACATAATTACATCGGATAATCAGGAGTGAATTCTTTACAAGCGCGAAATTTTTGTAAATTAATTTCTCGTTACTCTATTAGTATTTGCAGATACTCAGCAACAAATGTATTGTATTACTGGATGAGGAAATCATCAATATACTTAATATATTATATTATAATATATTGTAATTGATATAATATAATTATATTATTATATTGTTATATATTAATAATATATTATTAATTATAATTTTATAATAGACGTTTAATGTATAATAATATAAATATATGTATGTCTCGTTACTGTCTGTTAGTATTTGCAGATACTCAGCAACAAATGTATTGTATGACTGGATGAGGAAATCATCAATATATTTAATATATTATATTATAATATATTGTAATTGATATAATATAATTATATTATTATATTGTTATATATTAATAATATATTATTTATTATAATTTTATAATAGACGTTTAATGTATAATAATATAAATATATGTATATGTCTTTAATATATGTTCAATATGATGTCAGAGTTTGTTTATTATTATTACTTATTTATCAACACAGTCCTAGGATAAATTAAATATAATAATTTGTATAAGAAAGTTAGTGTATCGCTTGATAGGAAGTGATGGTTTGATCAACATAACTTAAGTCACTAATGCAGTATCTAAATAATAAACGAACTGGTATCGAATGTAAAAACTGTCATGGTGGTAATTTATAGTAAATATTTGTAAGATAATTGTCAGTTCAGTGCACACATACTCGACTGATTTTCAAATGCATTTCTCTAGAGAATGAAGCAATTTTGTTAATTTTGATTTTTGATCTTGTTTTGCGCTACAGAATCGCCGTGATCTGATTTGTATATCATGACTTCTGGAACGCCCTATATACGTAAATGAAAACTAGAGAAAGGGTGAAGCTTCGTCTCTGTGACTCAAAGGGAATTTTAATTTGAATTAAACAATTAGCCAAGATATATCATTGTTGGTTTTAACTATCTCTAGTTATCAATGGCCGAGTGGTTATCCAACATGTGATTCCTTTCCCTCATTACAGAATAACTGGAAATACAAAAGCTGATATCCATGCTAAAGAAACAACAATAGTCTCATCTGAATCCAATAACCTAATTATCAAAATGTTCGTAGACCGATACACAAAGTTCTAAGAGTAAAATTCGAAATTATAAAACTTAAAAGACAGAATGATCTCGACAAAGCTGGACATTCAAGAATTCACCATGAATACCTACTAATCAAATTATCATTACTTGTTCTGTAATCAAGCACTATCGACAGATCATTCATTGTAAGTAACGGTCCTAAGACACGGCAGGAAATTTTTTTGCTATTTTTGAAAAGAAAACTCAGCAAAAGGACTGAGACTTTGCTGGCTCACTAGAACTAAAAGATCGGATTACTGTTATTTATAATACTATTGAATTGGCCAAAAAGTAATTGCATTTTGTTCGAGTAGACATACCTTTTTAAATATGTGTCCCAATAGACATACATACAGTGTGTCCATAAAGTATCTTTACAATTTCAAAAATTTATTACAAGGGCAATTGATGAGATATCTTCATCGGATTTGTTCTGTGTACTCAGTGGTTATCAAGATTTCTATCACATTGCATTGTAGGTATCCTGTTGATGAATAAAATACTGTTAAATGAACACCTTACAAAATGGCTACTCCTCAAAAGAAGACACAGTGTGTATCATGTTTATTAAAACTAAATTGGATCTGCAGACTTAGCGAAACTTCAGATCCAAGTATGGAAGAGATCCACGTTCATCAATTCGTGCATGGCACAAGAAATTTATGGAGACAGGGACAGTGTTTGATAAAGGGAGGAGTGAACGATCAAGAACATCTGAGGAAAACATCGATTGTGTACAAAATCGAATACCATCTTGATGT
The DNA here is from genome assembly GCF_011392965.1 of Frieseomelitta varia. NCBI lineage: Eukaryota > Metazoa > Arthropoda > Insecta > Hymenoptera > Apidae > Frieseomelitta > Frieseomelitta varia. Next base: position 158,688 of record NW_025109417.1, read on the forward strand.
TGTACTTCGTGCAACTAATGGTGCCCATATAGAAGTGTATTAAACGAGGTAAAGAAAAAAAAACTTAAATATACACATTCCATTTTGTAATAATTTCCACTTATCTGTCTTTTCATTTGCCTTTGTAATAAATTTTTGAAATTGTAAAGAGACTTTATGGATATCCTGTATAAAATATAACTTACTTCCTTTCAAATTCATTCTGTAATCTGATAATTGAGTATTCAAGCTTGCTTCAGAGAAAGAAAATATACAATTTTTTGTAGACAATTGTTTGTTTGGCGTTGATTTCAAAACAGAAAATCGAAAAGGAACATTTTCCTTATATGTTATTGTAATACTAAAAGAAGAAAGAAAAGAACCTGCAAGTTCATAAAAAATTATCTAATACGTATGATGAAGAAGCCTTTAAACTACGGCAATGTCAGAATTAGTTCGCCAAATTTCATTACTGACGAGGATATTAAATCTTGGAACTTGTTTTTGTCGAGAAAGATAATAAATTTTTTGAACGAAGTCATAAAGTTGCCTGAAAGGTTGCAAAAGGTAATCGAACAAAATGATCAAATATATTGTCTGATAAAATTTTTGTTTCTCGTGAAAAATTCGCCTTTGCACACAAAAAGAAAACACAATTACTTTTTGGCCAACCTAATGTATAAAATCACGGTTTTCTTGATCTTGATAAAGCAGCAAATCGCACGCGAACATCTACTTTGTGAGTACGAGTAGAAGATCCAAGACAAAAATACAAATTTCAACCAAACACAATTTTGACATCCAAAGATCGAAAAATACCCTTACTTATTTGAAAGAAATTCAACTCTACCAAAGAATCTCTACCAAATAATCAGCAACAAAACGTAAGAGATAACTAAGAATTACATGTCGCTAATGATCTAATAGAAAAAAAAGAATTTTATTAACAATCGAGTGTAAGTTTTGTATTGTAAATAAACAGAAGTATTTGGTGTTTTTTTAAAGATAATATGATAATAAATACTAATGTTGTATGTTAAATTATATATCTATATATTTTTATATATTATATTATTTATATTATATTAGTACATATAATATATTTATGTATATATATAAATATATATATTATGATAATAAATACTAATGTTGTAATATTATATATATACTAATGTTGTATATTATTGTAATATTATATAAATACTAATGTTGTATGTAATATTATATTATATTAGTATATATATATTATGATAATAAATACTAATGTTGTAATATTATATACATACTAATGTTGTATATTATTGTAATGTTATATAAATACTAATGTTGTATGTATTATTATATATATATTTTTATATATTATTATATTATTTATATTATATTATTATATATAATATTATAATATTTATTACAGTAAATAAATTATTATATTATTTAAAGTGATATTATTTAGTATTTCTGGAGCATTATCTAAAGCTCAAGTTTAAATTAATTTAGATAGAATATTGTTATGTGACAGAAAAACATACAATAATAAAATTGGTTTTGATGTGCATCCATGCATATTTGGACTCGTATGCGTTTGTTTGGTTATTTGTTTTATTCACTTAAAAAGGATAATTAATGATATTATTATTCTCAGTCATCATTAATTTATATACAGAGTCAGCAAAAAAGTAAAATAATTAAGATAATTAAAGTAACTAATACTTCGAGCTCAAAGATTTGTATTTCTACATATATTTCGTTAAATAAATGAAATATATATGTATAAATTAAGACTTCATTATTTAAATTATATATTTACAAACAAATACGAAAATCATTCCTATTTGAATAAATAAGATTGTTTTTCAGAATTGGGAGACATGGCATTCAAAAAATATTAATAATATATTATAATATATTATTCTAGTTTTTATTAAATTGGTGGACGAAAGAGTGAAATATTAAATAATAATAAAATGTTTGTAAAATAAAATACTAGATAATAATAAAACGATTATTATTGTGTGCACTTTTCATTGGATCAGTTCTACAGTGATGAACAAAGTTATAAAACACTGCACATATTTGCCAATTTTATATAAATTTTTATATTATATGTTGCATACCATCTTTATAATAAGCACACAAAATTTTAAATTCGTATGATAAATAACACAAAAGTTTAAGAGAGAAACATCGGTTGGACAAAATTATGAAACACTTAGTTTATTTTCCATTCTTACGATTTCTGTCAATAATTATCTCTACAAAAATAAAAATCTACCATTTACTTGTAATATTAATAATTCATTTATTTAAGAAAAAGAAAAATAATCACGTTGAGGAAAGTCATATCATAGTACACATCTAACTGTGTTTCTTCATAAGCTATGTAACAAAAATATATATATATATTTGAGAAAAAACGGTCTTGAAATTTTCGGGAAAAAAACAATAGCTTGCAAGATACTAGCCACTTTATGTATAATTTAAATGTCATTCAAATTATATATAAAATATAAGTATATATATGAAATATATAAATATATAAATATTTATATATTCTATATATACTTTAATATAAATTAATATCTATATAAAATATTTTTTATGTTCTCACAATTAAAAAAGATATTTAGGAACTACATTTTAGAGACACCCTGTGTATATATAGGACTATGCTCGATTTTAGAGAGAGATTTTGCCATACTTTAACTGGTAATCTTGTAACAGATATGGTTCAGACATCTAACGGTCTGTTTTCGAAACAAATTGTTCCAGAAACATGGTCCAAGAACGTCTCAAAAATATACATATAAATTTATAATATGTATGCATGTGTACACACATACACATACTCTCTCTCGTTCAAAAATCTTAGAATACTTTTTATTTTTAATCTTCTAAAATGGGCCTCAGTAAAATTTCACTCGTGAATTTTTTGAAACAAATTTTTACTCTCCCTCAGGAACTTTCTGAAGATTTGATTTACAAACTGGTTGTATAACGTAGCAAAAGCTTTGTTAAGCGGTCCGAAGCCTTTTTTACCTTTTCTTAAAGCTTAGAAAGAACAGTAAAGAAATTAATTTCTCACCTTTCCTGTGTTACAATATTTAATGTAGATGATGAAGTTTTCCAATTACGCGTATATTCAAGGAAATACATATTTGTACTATACCCGACGTACTTCGAATAACATTCAGTATATATATTTCTGCTCAAAAATCTTAGAACACTTTCTGTAATTAATAAATAATAAAATTTTTCAACTACACATAATACAATTGTTATATTAACACTTGATAGATTCTTTCTTGCACAAAGTATTATCTAGATTTAATAGCTTTTAAATAATATATAATTATAATATATAAGTACATAGTAATATATATTATAATTATATAACCAAATGTAAGGTACATTAAGTGTACACTAGAACTGGACATCAAAATACCAGAATATATTGTCTTGGAGAAAACGAAAAGAACAAAAGGGTGGTAGCGGAATGTAGAGCCTTGATGTTGGACTACTGGTGAAGGAATGTTTGAAAGAAAAGGAGGAAGAGAAACAGAAGACAAAAAGTGGTAAAGAAAAGGAAGAACAAAAAGAATGGAATAAGCAAGTTGGGGTAGGAGCAAGAAAGAATATGAGGGAAAGATGCCAAGGCAATAGCCGAAAAATTAAGAAGATACGACATAGAAAAACAGGGACAAATACAATAACAGTATAACAGAAATCCCGATACAATATGGTAGGGTTCCCAGAGTACTTGGGCAAGGCGGGAAAAGGAGACAGCCAAAAGTTGATGGCACAAGCAAGGTGTGGAAACATGGAAAAGTGGAACAGGTACTGGGAAGGGGAAGAGAAGAGGAAATGCGACTTGTGCAATGAGGCAGCAGGAACAATAGAACACCTGGTGAGAGACTGTAGAGAGACTAAGGGATGGATAAAGGAATAGGATGTGGTTAGCGGCAGGAGAGATGAGAAAGATGGCTGGAAATGGTAAGGAAAAAGAGGGAACTGGCAAGAGAGAGAAGGTAATAAGAAGATATATACCAAAGAGAAATGTGCAAAAGGAAATCAGGAAAAATTAAAACCAATGCAAATAGATAAGAAAATAGAAAATAAGTTTGTTAAAATAATCAGAGTAATATAGTTTTTTAATATAGTTTTTTAAAACAGTATTAGAATAAGTGAGAGGAAATGAGTGAATGAGATAAGAAGAAAATATGTACACCAAGTCCACATTTCATGGCTCTGATGCTGAAATAAAGTTTATTACTATTATAATTATATATTATTTGAAACTATTAAAAATTACACTATTAAAAGCTATTAAATTTAGGTAATACTTTATATAATTTATTATTCATATATTATATAATTTAATATAAAAAATCCTAATTTTTCAGTTTTCAATTCTCCCAATTTTGAAACAAATATATACTACTTATCCTGAAACTTTTTAAGCGAGATTATATACATATACATATATCAAATATAATATTAAATATATTGGCTTCGTTTACTTGGTTTTACAATAGTATTATAGATAAAAGGTTTACAGATCTATATAAATTTACTGAATAAGAATATTTTCCAAGTTTTAACATTAGTATTATTGCTGTTACTTTTCATTGAACTGGACAATAATTCAAACGTAAAGTAAGCAATGCAGATAGTTAAAAATCTGATACATTATTCTGAGAATTTCTTTAATATTTCACCATTAATTAAATCTAAACCCGATGCCGTTTTGTTGCTAATTTTTTAAATAATATCTTTGACTGTGAAATGAATTTAAATGTTTTATAACATGAATTTAATTCATTCTTATCTTTCATTTGCTTCTTCTACATTTGTAATTTCCAAGAAGTAATTAAAAAACGTTTCCTACGTACCGAGCAGAAGTTCCAATCTCTTTGTCAATTCGTGCCCAATTATTATTGTCAGTTCTGATTGGTGACACGTGGATGCGAGGTGATTTTATTGTTTTTTGTTCCTTTCTATGAAAAGTATTCAGTTTCTTTTACCGGAGACAATTCTGTAATATAATTCTGTATTGCCCCTTTGTGTCAGAGACAATACTGTAATATAATTCTGTAATTTTCTATTGCTCTCTAGTGTAACTTTTAGTTCTCTGATGGTTCTATTTAATTTTCTGTTATCAGCTGAATTTCTGAATTATTGCTTTCGTTTTTCTAATAGAAATATGCTAAATCTTAATGGTTCGAGTCGGGTCGGGATGGGATTGGCTTTTGTCAATTTTCTGTAATTTTCGGGTTTCGCGAAAGAGTCGAAATTTCCGAAATTTTTTGAAATTTTCAAAATCCTGAATTGATCTAGTATGTTTCGAAACACAAGTCACGTTCCCTTTTGAGAAACTCGAAAATTACCGACAATCTCGAAATTCACGGACACCGGTCCCAATCCCGAAATAAATCCTCATTCCTTCTTCGTCAGTATTGTTTAGAGATGTGCAAAAACTCGAAAATGTTGGGATCAGAGAGTATTTCAGAATTGAAATTCTCGGAATTGTCCAAGAAATCGGGATTCTCGAGAAAGTCGATATTCTGGAGATTTTTCTCTGGGGATTCCTGGAAATCATGAAATAATAAAGGGTAGAATTCAGAGGAGAAATGACAACTATACAGGCGGTAAATTTTCACGTGGAAAAGCCAGCGTCCAACATTCTCTGACAGCAAATTTAATTGCGTCGGAACATTTCAGGAGCTATTTCTCCGATCTACAGCGCAGATGTTGCAGTGCCCATGCCACTTCTTGTATAATTTCCTTATTGACAAAAAAGCAATCCACAATTTATATGATATTTAGCCGCGAATTATTGTATACGGTTCGGTCACTCGTTATGGTCCGCAATCAGTTGCCAGCGCAACGGGTTAACCTCTTGTCACGCATGTCGAGAATATTTGTAATTTAAATATTTAAAATTGCAATATTTTCTCAGCTTTAAGTATGTTTAAATGTAACCCAGGCAAAATAAATAATAAGTTTATCACTTTCTATCCAGTGATATCGTACCAGCGAGTTCAAAAGACAAAGAAAGCGACGAAATTATTGTATACGGTTCGGTCACTCGTTATGGTCCGCGAATCAGTTGCTAGCGCAAAAAATTAACGGTGAATTGTTGTTGCGTGTTGCAATAAACCAACCCACCGAGTGCAAACAAATTAGTTTCTCGATATTTTGACTTTTTTTTATTGAGATATGAAGCTTTATCTCGTAATGTGCAATAATACTTGAGCTTGCCACTCGAAAGAGTTTACGCAGTTCTGCGTAAAAAACTATGACGAAGGTATACAAGGTCAATTAATCAAGACAGTATTACGGTTAAGAGCATCAGGGAATATACGATGAGTGGTAAACAGGCATGGATTGAAGCATTGAGATACTGCATAGCAAAGAAGAGTGGGAGCGATAATGCGAGAGAAATCAATGTAGTAGGAAATAATTTCGGTATTATACGGAGTGTTTTGTTTTTATCAGACTGAAACGGTATCAGCGTGTTCTATGATCAAATTACCGTGTTCTATGATTATTACGAAGTTATAATAAAAACATTAAAATTATAAATGATTCATTTCTCACTTTAAAAAAATATTTTACTTGACAGAATAAATTTTTAAAATAATATTTTATTTGAAGAGTATTGAAAATATTTCAATTTATTTTCTTTATTTTACACAATTTATTTTCTTTATTTTAAACAATTAATTATTATTGCTAAAAAAATTATGATTCACGTTCAATATATGTATGAGTATGAATTTCCAATTTTCTAATCTTCCTTTATATCTGAAATCGTACTGCAACTCTATACTCTAACTGTACCACGATTACAGTACAGTTAAAGTATAGAGTATAGATAATAATTGTACTGAAAATCGTGGTACAATTATCCGAATGATATTTTAAAGTGATATGTATAAAAATGTAAGTACTAATTAAATATTATTTGTTCTTTAGATTATGCTAAGACAAGAAATGTTAGATCATTTCATAAATACTTGCAATCTTGGAGTTTTAAAATAATGCGAAAAAAAAACATTTGACATTATCAGAAATATTTTTTATTGCCATTATTCACAATTTGTCCTTATCTTAATTTCTTCTTCAGTATCTCGACGATAGAAATTCTAAGATTTGCGTACCCGTGCCAAAGTCGTGAAGGAACGTCAAAGAAGGAAAAAATTGCATTACTTATGAGATGATCCAATGCTTCAAACGAGATTAAAGCATTTTATTCTGCTTTAGATTGACAAATTTGAATATTTTATTTTATGTTATAGATTATTAAAACAGTAATATTTTTTTATGGTTTAACTTATTAAAATGAAAATATTTTTTTTGTTAAAATATTACATCCTATCTAAAATATTATTTAAGCCGAACGGAATCTAAGGTATTAAATAATATTTAAAATATTTATTTCACAAAATATTGCTCAGCTCTGGTATCAAACGACCATTCACTTAATGAATAACTCTGATATTAGTCAATTAGTCAATTAATCAATTAATGATTAAATTAGTAATTTATATATATATATAAATTATTAATTTAATCATTAATTGATATATATCATAAATATAATATAATATAATAATATTATATTATATAATATAATATAATAATATTATATTATATAATAATAAATATAATATAATCATTAATTGATATATATATATATATATATATATATATATCAATTAATGATTATATTATATATATATATATATATATATATATAGATGAAATATTAAAAATTAATTTTGAATTAATAAATAGCTAATCAAAAACTTTAATTTCTGTAAGAAATATAATTTCTGATGTAAAATATGCATGTGCATCAATAAGCCTACAATAAATGTGTGGTGAGATTATACAACAAAACCTAAAAGTCCAATTTCTAATATATATTTGTTATTAATGTTAACGAGTTTATATATATTATAATATATTTTTTTTACTATATTATATACGTATTTACTATATTAACACGTATTATAGTATATATTATTTACTATATTTTAATATGTACAGTGAGGAGCCAATGTATGTACTGTTGCAGGTAATAATAAATTTACGCATTGTAATAGAGAATAAAAAGAATCTGTTGCATACAATTAACAATTGTTTTACTACAATTAGCAGGTACTGCAATTTTTTTCTACTCGTTTTGGTTTGCCAGTTACTCATTTATATTTCTGATTCTCAATTTTGCACCGAATTGTGTTTGTGTATTTTTTACGTTTGGTTCTGCGCAAAGGTCAAGATTGTTTATCATTCGATAAACAATGGTCTTACAAAAGCGTATCAACAACAATTTCAAATGAATCGTTGGAAGCAACTTATCTAACCGAATATTTTGTCGTAATGAACCGTATAATGAAAAACGTTTGAGATGTAATAATTTCCTTATTGACAAAAAGGTATATCGACCTGCGAAGTATATAAAACATATTCAGTATTTCAGTCTAGTGTACAAAGAATAAGAAAAAAATATTGTGACGATATTCGTGGGCCTTCTGCAGGACGTCCGAAGATACTATCAGCACAAGATAAGAGAAGACACGAATCTCATCCGATTCGTGTCTTCAAAAATAGAAAACTCAGCCGTAATGGCAGGGAAATTATTAGAAAACGGGACAGGAGTACGTTGCAGTCGCTGGACTGTACGACGGGCACTGAAGGAGATGAATTTTAAAGCAATTGAGAAGAAAGACAAACCGAAGTTAAGCAAGAAAAACATTAAAGCTCGTATAGCTTTTGCGAAAAAATATATGTATTGGTCAGTAGACGATTAGGAACGAGTATGGTCAAAATTACGAGTCTAAAATTAACTGATTTTTGTCTGATGGGCGACAATGGGCGTGGATCCGGAAGGGTGAATCGCTATAAAAGCGACATGTAAATGAAACTATAAAATTTGGAGATGGATCTGTTATGCTCTTGCCCTCTGGGGATGTCTTACAATGTATGGTGTTGGATTATTGACACGTATTAAGGGTAAAATGAACAAGTCAGTATATCTACAAAGAAATTTTGGATATAAAATTACATGAAACAATAGAAAATATGCCAATCGATGAAAGAAATATCGTGTTTCAGCACGATAGAGATCCTAAGCACATGGCAAAAAGCGTGCAAGAATGGTTGAAATTGCAACCATTTCAGGTTCTGGACTGGCCAGATCAAAGTCCAGACCTGAATCCCATAGGAAATCTATGGGCAAATCTAAAAAAATTACAGGACGAATATGAATCCCTTCCAAGAAATCTCGACAAATTATAGGAAAGAATTGAGGAGCAGTGGTATGCAATTCCTCTAGGAGTATGTAAAAATTTAATGGAGAGTATGCCTAGACAAATTGCAGCTGTTTTAAGTGCAAAAGGCTAGACAAAGTATTAAACATTTATAAAACTCTGATTTTCTATTATTTTTTGGGTGGTGCATAATTGAGTCACAACAAAAATTATGTTACTGCTAAATTAAAGAAAATGTTATAAAGCTGTTATATACGTTTGTTATAGTAAAGTAAGTGTTAATTATTATGTGTAACAAGTTCCTTTCGTTCCTTATTAGAATATGTAAATAAATTAATATTTTCTACAAAAACACGTTCACTGGTTCAATTTTGCTTTATTAATAAATAATTTTAAATCAATCTACCCAATGATAATTTAAATGGCTACAATACAATTAATTGTACAAACGTAGCGCAATCAATTGTTTTTTAAATGAAAACTGGAATGAAATATAAGTATGTAAATCATTTTCATTTAACTTTAATTTAATATAATTCAAACAGTTTAGTAAAAATAAAATAATAATTCTGAAATATTTATAATGACTTAATTTGGCTGATTGAAGACTGTCAATGATTATCTTGACTCTCCTTGAATCACTAACTGATTATCATCACGAGTCATCGTGAATGACTGAGTCTGAATCTTTGTGAATCATTAACTGATTGTGTGACTGACTGCGTATCACTGATTGATTATTTGAATCAATGACACTGTGTGCTACTCTTCAAAGTCTTCTTGTAAAAAGACCTTCGTCCGCCCTTCCAAAATACTCTGAAGAGAGTTGAATTTAATTTATTTTATAAACTATATATAAATATTTATTATATATTATTATATATTTAAATATTTATTATATATTTTATTATATATTATTATAATATTTATTAAATATTTATTATATATTATTATATATACATATTAATAATATAATATTATATACATACTATTTATATATAATAATATGTAATAATATTATACATTATTATATTATACTATATAAATATTTATTATATTTATTATATATATTTAGTATATTTTATATACTATATATAATAAATATAATAAATATTTATATAGTATAATATATATATACGCATATATATATATATATAATATATATATATACACACATTTATATTCTGGAAACGATTTGTCTACGTCACATGACACTATAGGGATAAATTTATATTTATGTACACACATCATTGTTCTCAGTATTTCCTGCAGCTCTTCAATATTCGTACCTTTCAAAATGTCACTAATCTTGGACAGTAATTACTATTTCTTTGCAATATATTACTGGTTGAAATCTTTTGAAAATCTAATGGATTCAAATCCAGAGAACGAGCAGGCCATGCAATAGGACCTCCACGACCAATTAGTCTAATATCGACACGAACTTCCTTAGACTTCGTATGCGGTTTATGCATGATGGAGCTCCGCCGCATTTTAGCCGAGTGGCTAGGCAATTTTTAAATCAACACTTTGCAA
>NW_025109417.1:170065-298433 GCF_011392965.1 Frieseomelitta varia
AATGACAAGACGCGTGCAGGCTTGTCTTCAAATGCAAGGTGGTCATTTCGAGCATCTTTTGTAAAAGTAATTAAAACAAAAAATTCATTATGTATCTCATAAACGAAGACATATATTTATATGACTTTTTTTCATTATTTTTTAGCGTACAATCAGCTCCCGAAGTGGGTCCCACAAGTTACGAAACACTCTGTATATCTAGCTAATGCAAGGTTATAAGATTTGAGTCACATCTTTAATATTCTTATATTTAATATTATTATCTTTAATAATATTATAATATAATATTTTATATTATATTTTATTACAAATAAAAAATTATATATATATATATATATATATATATTATGAATATTTTATTTATTTGGTCCCACGAACTAAAGCAAATAATAACTAATTTTACAAAACAACTTCTATTGCAAAAATTTATATATTTATATATTTATATATTGTACACAATTGTAATATAGAAATATAATAGGAAGTTATTAATTGTAAAAATGTAAATGAATATTGAAATACTTTCATATATACAAATTCCCGAAGTGGATCCCACAAGTTACGAAACACCCTGTGTAATAATGTGCGGAGGGGACATGTTAGGAACCAATTGGAAAGTATAGAAGAGAAAGGTTTCCCAGAATTTCTTGTTACCGCCCCATTTGGTCATTTGTGGTCGTTACTAACCCTCGCGGGGTAGCAAGAACGGGCAACAATTTCATCACCTTCTGAAAATCCCTCTCGTCGCTTTCCACCACATTGCCTGGCATAATACTAGCGCTATTGTGCGGAAAAAAATTCCTCGCGCTCGAAACTAATTGAAATTTATTGGGAACCCATTTATTGAAATTGTTTGCAGATGAGGGATTATCTTGCGAATAAATGTGTAAAAATGTTTAATCTAAAGCACATTCGTGTCATAAATAGTTGTTGGCCCTAATAATTGTCAATACTTAATTGTATTAGAGATATTGTGTTTATTATTAGCTATCACTGTAACTACGCGCGTATGTTCAGTATCATTATATATATGTTAGTATTAATACCGATAGGTATTAGTTAATTGACTGAATTTGTAGTTTGGTATTTTTGTTACAACTTCCTAATGGAGCATTATAGAATTTTAATTATGGTAATGCCATTTGATGGGATAAAAATAAAATATCCTGTACACAATAAGGTGTGACCGAGCAGTGTGCGATTTTTCGTGAAAAAATAAATCGAAAATATGGAATAAAATTTGTTTATTTATAGCTTCGTTTTCTAGAGAATCGAGTTTAAAAATTTATCAAGCACACCATGGCAATTTTTAACGAACGCTCGAACTACGAAAAAGAAAAAGATTTTTGATAGAAAGCACCTGCAGAACACTAATCACATAATACCATAAAAATCACCATAAAATTATAATTCAAATTACACATAAAATATTTTTCGCGTCCTCGTAATTAAGGAAGATATTTAGGAATTACACTAAATCATCTGTGTAACATCATAATGTGGCACAATCTAAATGTAGTTAATACAAAAGTGAAAAGAGTCAGAAAGAAAGAATAATATTTTTTCATTTAAGACTTTGCCTCCGAGAGAGTGGAGTTTAAAAAATTGATCAAATATATTTCTGAATTAAGTGCGAACGGATGACAGGAGATTATTCTACGAAAGTAGGTGAAAAACGTAGAATAACACTTTTCCATAAGACATTCCGTTTCCTGGAAAATTAAAGAAAGCTTATCAAATATACATATATACTGAAAATCTATTTCCATCTTGAACGGAAAAATTTCACTTTATTTTACTTAATTTCTTATTAATTTCCGCATGTAGAACAACTTCTTATCGATTATTTACTCTTCTCCAATCCGGGATTAAAATTCAAACGTTACTAGGCAAATGTTTAAATTCGATATTCTTGAATGAGAAAACGTTATTATTTTTTTTCGTATTATTTTTGTACATAGAATCATCCATTGATCGATTATTTTACGATTAATTGGGAACACTTTTTATGAGTATATAAATTTTTATCCAGTTATTTTTTAATTATATTTTAATTATATTTTATTTTGTAGAAAATATAAGGAAAAGCAATTAAAAGGTGTATATGTAAAAAGTAAGAAAACAAAATAAAAATCTAATAATAATTTATCAATGGAAACGATTTTGAATTTATTCTTCCTTTCATTAACAAAAATTTAAAGCGTTGGTAACTGAAAGATATTTATTGCAAATGCGTTTTTATTAAAAAACTATACAAATGTAGATAGTTATCTTGAGCATACAATAAGTGTTAAATATGCTTTCGTCGTATATTAAGATTTATTAACTTAGCTAATGAATAATTGGCTGTTTGTAATTTTTGCAATGTTACGAAATATTCATATATATTTTCATACAGTGCCATATCAGAATAAAATGAAAATAATATTGATTTACTGTTCTAGAAGATTTAGTACTAAAGTGATACAAAGGAATGTAAAAAATAGGAACGTAGATATATTAATACTGTTTGAAAAAATACTGTTAATACTGTTAATACTATAATACTGTTTAAACTTTGAAAGTTATTAATTGCAAGAAAGTAAAACTACATCAATTAATCACAAAAGTTTAAGAAGAATATTACTTGAAATTTTAAAAACACTCAAGAAGGATATTACTTACAAATGACTAAAAATTTGATAGATTTAGAAATTAAAAGATTTAAGCGCCAGATATTAAATATATAAGAACTATATCTTGTACTTCTTAACTTTTCTTATAATAAATAATTTAATAAAACAAACGTTCATCTTATTCTAATATGGTATTAGTGGCATTTATATTAAATATCTTGTAAAGTCCATTTCCTTGAAAACGTCTTTTACCAAGTTTTACATACAGAATAATCTGTCATGGATTATTTATTCCTATCCAATTCGGGATGAGTCAAATTCAAATAAACTTGACAAATTTATGTTTGGTTCCTTGATCACGATCATATCCTTTATATATATATAAATTTCTATTTATAGATATAACTATTTGAATAATTTTAAATTATTGCATTATAAAATATAATTCATAAATCTCTTTAATTTAATCTTAACATATACAATTAATGGATGTTAACAAAAACATAAATAAATAAATACAAAAACTCTGCAAAATGATTTTAAACATTTGTTCACTGTTGAAATTTTTAAACGATTGAAATATGTATTTTCAACCGCATTGTAAGGGTTTATACAGATTTTATGAAGCATCTATTTATTAAAAACGATTGTGGAACCTGAAAAACGCAAAAAAAGATATGAAAATATTCGTCAATCGTTGAACAAAAATATCAAGCTCAATAATGGAATTGCACAAAACGTTCAATTATTTATGCATGGTGGTGTACGTGTAACATATGAGTTGTCCAAAAATATTCGTAATGTTAAATTATTAATATCCATAAAAAAAAAAAATACAATGTGTTTGTAGAGGCTGTGTAACAACAAATTTAGTAAACCCAATGCCTAGAAGAACAAAGTTATAAAATCAAATCCTACGAAATATTAATTAATTAATATAATTAATATACAGCAAATTTTGTAGCAAAATTTAATTAAAACTATTTTTTTCTTTTTCACTAAAAGTTTGATATGGATTAGTCGTATAATACAAATACTTTTCGCTCGCATATTTCTGTTGATTTTTGAATTTCTCTTGTTAATTTCCCAAGTTACGCAAATATTTGATATTTTTCTTATGGTATCTGTTCTGTAGTATATTGCAAATACATACATACTTAGCTTTTATAAAAATTGGCCAATAATCAATAATTACAATAATTAAAGATTTGTGTACGAATGCTTTTAAACTCATAAACATCATTAACAAAATGGAATCTGAATAGAAAATTGTTCCTTCTATAAGAATTATAATTAATATTCTTCTTTCTATTTTTTTACGTATGGTTTTCTATATTATGTGCATTGTGTGCATTTTTTGCACTTCAAAATTTTCAATAAATGCGTAAAAAAAAAGAAAAATCCGCAGTCTACTAATAACATTAAAACATTGTGAAAAAATCTTGTTTTGATAGTTTTCGTAGAAGAAAATATACAAGGTGTATAAATAAGTAAAAAGTGGTACTGTTTCTTTTATGAGCAAAAATGGTCTGTGAAGTTTTTGTTGTATCTACACTATTTTTTTTAGAAATGAAGGTTATCTTCAATTCTTTAAATAGAACACTACATTTTCTTTCATATGCAAAAACGTTCAAGAGGAATTCAATCATCTGTCATAATGTGACCTTCAGAGATACATACAAGATCAAAATTTCGAGAAAAAGTTGATTGTCTTGTTGCAGATGGATTCTGAACGTGAAGGCTTCAGCCTTTTAAAATGAGTTACAAGAGTTCGAAGAACGATAATTTTACAACTTAGTAAAATTAGTAAGATTGAGATAAAGAGATCAAAGTTGATAAAAATAAATTAATAAAAATAAAATGATATGAAATATTTCTATACCGTCTAGATACACGTTTTCATCTGATATATATACAGGGTGTCCCGGGATTTTCCAGCCAAACTGCGAGAGCTTATTCTAGGGACCAAAAGAAGATAAAAATGTTATATGAAATTTCCGAATTAACGCTTTGTTACGAAGATATAATCGAAAATAGATGTTTAGTATTTTACTGAGTTTCAGTATTTCAGTCATTCCTTTTCTTTGCACGAGCCTGTTTCATAATATTCGAAATTTAAAACGGGATTTAAAGTTAAAATATTAAACAGGACGTCATTTTGAAATGAGATCATTTAAAAATAGTGAATAACTATTTATCATTATTTGTTTATATCTCCTTAAACTATATATATATATATATATATAACTTTTAATTTTTTTACACGGAATGCTATCTTTTATATATGTATATAGTTAAAAGTTAATAAAAAGTTATATATATATAGTTAAAAGTTAATTAAAAGTTATATATATATATAGTTATATAGTTATGTATATATATAACTATATATATATAACTTTTAATTTTTTAACGGAATGCTATCTTTTATATATATATATATATATATATATATATATATATATATATATATGGTTATGTAGTTATATATAACTATATATATATATATAACTTTTAATTTTTTTAAACGGAATGCTATCTTTTTATATATAAAGATAGCATTCCGTTTAAAAAATTGAAAATTAAAAAAAAAGCGAATACAAAAAAAATGTCATACGCTATTACGTTGCTAACAACAATCGGTATTACTTTTTCCACTTTTCCATTTTTTTCTCACATTTACTGATTTTTGAGAAAACGCTGGCTGATAAATCCGTGAACATCCTGTGTACACTGTGTTACATACGTACATACGCGGAAAGTGCGAAACGTGTTGTTCGAATATTCTGAACATTTCGATGATTCGAGAACGTCCAGAAAACGACAATAAAAGGTTCGGACAACGGAAGTTTTCGATAATCGAAGTTCTAGCGTATATTAAAGTTATGAATAATATAATATATAATATAGTTTAGCTTATGAATAATATAATATATTTAGCTTATTATATATAATAATTTATTATGTATAATTTATACAGGATAGCGTGTGGGATGATTCGTCGTGGGAAAATAAATTGAAATTTTCAGTGTAATGAAATATTTAGTTCAAATGAAATTTTTTTCATCTACGCTCGAAAGGCTTCGTTTCTGATTTTGAAAATTTATCAAATACCAAGGCAATTTTTAACGAAAAACATATTCAAAGTCTATTTTCATGAAAATGAAGCTTCGAATAAAAAAAATTTTATTTCACACTTTTGACCTGTTTTTGTACGAAGAATAACTCCCTACTAACCATTCATTTCTGATATATCTAGAATTAGCTCAATATAGTTGAATATAAATTTTCCAGAGATATCTTCTCGATAATGAAGTTTTGAATGAAAAAATTTTATTCTACATTTACGATTTATTGTTTGTATGACATCCTGTATATTAAAAAATATATATTTTATAAAACTATATATTATAATTTATAATTTATTATATAATTATAATATTAAATATAATAATATATTATGTATATTAAAAACTATATACACATTATATATTTAATTATAAATTATATATATATATATATTATTAAACTAAAAAACTAAAATAAAGTTATAAAAAAACTTCTTAAAATACAGGGTGTCCATAAAGTCCCTTCACAATTTCAAAAATTTATTACAAAGGCAAATGAAAAGATAGATAAGTGAAAATTAATTCAAAATGAGACGTATATATATAAGTTTTCTCTGCCTTATTTAATACACCTCTATTAGATTAGTAATGTCCCGTACTTTTGTTCGATACATATTTTTAACATACCACACACCATACGGGTGTCCATAAAGTCTCCTTACAATTTCAAAAATTTATTACAAAGGCAATTGATAAGATATCTTTATCGGATTTGTTCTGTATACTCAGTGGTTATCAAGGTTTTTCTATCACATTCCATTTCAGGTACCCTGTTGATGAATAAGATACTGTTAAATGAACCCCTTACAAAATGGCTGCTCCTCAAGAGAAGGCACAGTGTGTCATGTTTATTAAAACTAAATTGGATCTGCAGACTTAGCGAAACTTCAGATCTAAATATGGAAGAGATCCACCGTCACGTTCATCAATTCGTGTATGGCACAAGAAACTTATGGAGGCAGGGACAGTGTTCGATGAAGGGAGGAGTGGACGACGAAGAATATCTGAGGAAAACATTGATCGTGTACGAAATCGAGTAGCATCTTGATGTTGTGCTTCGTGCAAATAATGTTGCTCATATAGAAGTGTATTAAACGAGAAAAAAAAAAACAAATTTAAACATACACGTCCCATTTTGTAATAATTTCCACTTATCTGTCTTTTCATTTGCCTCTGTAATAAATTTTTGAAATTGTAAAGAGGTATTATTTGCTAGACGAATTGAAAGTAGGTATTATTTGCTAGACGATCCTCGTTACACGTATTGTCTCGCTGGACCAAAGCAAGAATCAACATTACTTGGGAAATGATCTAGAAATTAACTTCCTACGAGAAAATTGCCCTGTCGCTTTCTATCAGAGAGAGAGAGAAAGAGAGAACCGAACAATTAAGTTAAACTTTAAGGTCACGCAACTGAAAGTTCCTGCGATCAAGAGAAGAGAAACGAACGCGAGCCGAGTGATATCGACAAGCTGGCCAAACGTGCACAACAATGTAGTTAAACTTCGTTCGTATTCGGGGAAATCTAATAAAATCCAAGACTTGTATACCGGCCCGTCCCGATTGTTACTTGTTGCTGAAAATTCCCGAACGACGCCCGGCGTGCACGCTCGCGAAAGACGATCGCGTGATCGATGGAAAATAAATTAAGAGACATGCGCGCTCGCAGGAAGGAATTACATATTAAGCAGTGCGTATCGCGTGATAAATAGAAGCGTGAGAATACGTAAGGGCGGAAGAGAAAGCGGCAAGATCAAAAGGTGGAAGGAAGCGGGAAAAGAGGGAGAGAGAGAGACATGGGAATGATCTGCGTCTGCGTTAGAATTTCGGGGCGGCTGCAACATGGATAGCGTCGCGGCGACATTAGCTTGGCCGACGTCGCCCCGTACCGACGTTTCTCGCCGCGTTTGTTGCTCGGTTCCCCGTTTGTTCTGCGCTTGTTGCGCCTCGTAGTGCGCGACGTCCGTCCGAGGATTTTTAAACTTCGATCGTTCGAAACGACGTCGCGCAACGTTTGAAAAAAAGAGCGAAGCCAATCGAATTTAAAATTCATTTATCGAATATCGAACCGTGGTGTTTCAGTCGTTCGCGCTTTGACGTTAAACAATTGATAAAAAAAAAACGATAAATCGATGCACGTTGGATGATCGTACGAAAGAAAAGGAACGTCTCAGTGTCTCTTCAAGTCGAGACTGTAAATTGTGCTCGAGTGAAGAAACGGCAATCTAATCGAAATGTAAACAGTTTTTTTTTTCTTCGGCTCGATCGAGACGAAAGACAAGAGGGATAATAATGTTGTTCGATTTCTGCGGGGGAATTGAAAGCGAACGTTCTCTTGATACAATCGAGTAACAGGAGGGAAAAACTGCGACTCGAGGCACATCGTTACGGATAAAGGGCCATTTCCCTGGGAGAGTTTAAAGCGTTAGAAGAAGGAGGCTTTAAAAGGAAATCCTTTTAAAACACGAAAACAAAAGTCGATGGAGCTTTCCCTCCGAGAATTAAGCAAAACAGTGCGACTGTTTGAATGATTTCCGATGCCGTCCTAAAAAATAAAGATTGATAACGATTTGGTGAACAATAAAACGGAGTAAAAAGTACCCGACATACCAGAAACGTTCGAGACACATGTGTTTCTTCTCAGTCGAACGGGAACAACGAAACGTATATTTTTTCCCCCCTCTTCTCGTTCTCTATCTTTCGATTACCAGACGATAATAAATTACCATTGAATTTATGAAACGGAAATACACATCGAGTCGACATCGAAATATTGAAGGAACCTTTTCCTGCGAAGTCCCGCCTCTCGAAACAAAAGAAGAGCCAGACTCGTTCGCAAAGAACGGTCGAGTATCTAAGATCATCGAAGACAATTTTCACCTCGACAATTTACTTTAATAAATTTAATAGAACAGCAAACGGAGGAGCCTTTGATAAAGGCGGGCCAGTAATTGAAATAATCATGGATTTTAACGCATCGTCGGACAACTACGTCTGCGATTTATCGTCGTTTCACTCGTATTACTCGCAGCTGCACGGATGGATCTCTCTGTTCGTTTGTATCTTCGGCTCGGTCGCCAACGTTTTGAACATTCTCGTTCTGACACGCCGTGAAATGCGATCGCCGACCAACATCATTTTAACCGGGCTGGCTATAGCAGATTTGCTCGTGATGATCGATTACATACCGTACGTGATCCATCTTTACCTGTATCAGCGATCGAGGAGGGACACCTTCAGTTACGGATGGACCATTTTCGTCCTGTTTCATTCGAATTTCGCGCAGGTAACGAATGAACGAGCACGATTCAGTCAGGGAATGTCAGGTTCGATTTACGTAAGAGGTGTTGCTCCTGTTTCGGAATTTGATTACCACTGACGCGGGGGCGGAAAAGGAAGGAAGGAAGTTTTTCAATTACACTTGTGCTCACGAAGTTTGTATTACAGTCGAACGAAACTGGAATGATTATTAATAACTGAAGTTACGTTCAAGTTACGTTCGCGTTGTGCGTAGGCTCGTCGAATTAAAATTTAATTTAGACGATACGCGATCAAACGCGATCAAACGCGATAGCAAGAAATGTTATTGTTACCGATGACCTAATAAAATCGTTTGGTATTTATGGTTCGGTCGCATTCTTCGTCGATTGTCGTTCCTCCGCTTTGTTTGATAGGAACGGCGACCTATATGTTCGGAAACCAATCGATCTAATATATATGTCTGCCTTCTTCTTTAATTAAAGATTAATTACGGCTCAATTCAGCTCGACTTTATTTCACGCCAGTTGTGTCTTCTTCAAAGCACTTTTTTATTTTTCTAATGGAAACAGTTACCGTACAAATATTGAGCTAAACGAAGATCTGTTACGTTTCGCTAAAAGTTTTCATTTTATTTATTTATTTACAGGAATATACCCTATTACAAGTGGCCGTGAGATTTTTCACGGCCAAACTCCATACATATGACTCACAATACATGCCAGACATCTAATGTGTAATTGCACGGTGGTGATCTTTGGTCTCTAGTTTAAATTTGTGAGTGGGGCTGGGTCACTAGAGTCCGCAACCAGGATTGTTTTGCTCACTCGCAGATTAGAAATGAACGTAATTTTAGTAAAGAGTACAATATATAGTATAATTTTTTTTTTTTTTTTTGCTTCTTCCGCATTAGAAATGACTAGAATTGACAGGGAAAGGAGCACTCTCAAGGTAGTGGTGCCTAATGCTCAAATATTGGAGACATTCATATAAGAGATGTTGAAGTGATTCATTTGTAGATTGCAGACTGTGCAGGTTACATTTTCCGTGATCCTGTACCAGAACCCTTTGAATCCGCAGTTTATTTCTTAGTTGGACGATTACTTTTATGATGGTCATAGGTAGCGACGTGGTTGGGTATTTTTCGAGTTCCCGAGTCTCTAGATTGTCAATTTCCCTATATAATGGGTTGTAGGTTGAATTTCCAACTCTGCGACAATCCTCCAGGAAGGTTCTGTTGGTAAAATAAGTCTCAATTAGAGGTATGCTGTCCCGAATTGTTCTAGGATTCTGCTGTTCCCCAATTCGTTTGTTGTCCCCCTCAGTAGGATCACCCAGTTATATTTATGGTAGCCTCCCGTCTGCCTCCAGCAGTTTAGAGTAAAATATCCGCGGATAGCGATCGGCCTCCATGCCTGGGATTCTAATCCAATAGCTTATCGCTCTTTTGACTATCTCGATGTTGATTTTGCTGGTGCCAGTTTCTATTCTAATCGTATATCCTGACGTACATCTAGGGAGGCTCAGTAGTCGTTTGTAGTTGGTCTGAATTTTATTTAGTTGCTCTGCGTATGGTAAGCCCCAGATGCCGGTAGCATAAAGGGTGGTTGAAGCTACTGTTGCGACGTTTCGCTAAAATTTGAGTGAAGAAAGAAAGAAAGAAAGATATAACAGAATCCCAATGGAATTTGGTTAGGTAACGAATATTAGAATGTTAGATCATTGTTTTTCTTCTACGTAAGTTAATGGAGTAAATTAATCAACGATTAATTTAAATTAATATGAAACTTTTTCAAGAGTTCTTAGTCGTTGTTAATGATTATATTCCAACTCTAGTTGTTAATCATAAATAGATTTCTGCTTTAATCGTTTGTTGCGACGAACGTTCAAATACCTTTTAATCGTTCACTGCGATTGAGGATTAAATTGATCGAATCGTTAATTGTTACTAATACCTCATTAACGATTGATCGCTGAAATACTTTTTTTTTTTTTAGCGAAATTAACGTTTTCTGTGTCTTTTCTTGTTCGCGGTCAAAGATCAAAACACCTTGCAATAATTTAAATGATATTTATGTCTAATGCAACGAAATAAAGTTCTTTTTATTATTGCTTGTTCGTTTAAGAAATTTGGAAAGAGTTCAAAACAAGTTAATTAGGCTTGCAGCTAGACATATGGGTCGCTCTATACTTCTCGACAGTAATAAAGTAAAAATATGTTTCATTAAATATCTCAATCCTAAAGGATCGATTTATTCATTACTATTCCAAAATATATCTTCAATTTAAATGAAATTATATTATAATTATAATATATTATAATAAATTATATATTATATTTATATTTATTACAATATAATATATTATAATAAATCAAATTCGATGTATTAACTAACAATTGATAACCGACGATTAATACTATCAATCGATTAAATCGATTGCCGATTTTTCAACGATTAATTTCCTTTGATGAACAATCGGTGATTAATTTTATTTATCGATTAAATCAATCGCCGATTTTTCAATGATAAATGAAGCCGATTTTTTGACGATTAATTTTATTAATCGTACACGTTAACCGGTCGATGAAACAAAAAATTTTCATCGATTAATGCCCAACTCTGCCTGTAATTCGTAATTGAAAAATATCGGTATCACAGAAAGGAGGAGAGCTCACGGATTTCTAATTTACTGTCCACAGGTTTGTCATACCATTTCGATATGTTTAACATTAATACTGGCAGTGTGGAGATACGTGGCGGTAGCAAGGCCACAGCAAAACAGAGAATGGTGCAGCTACAGAAGAACTATCCTTGCCATTTTGATCGCGTACGTTTTCTGTCCCGTGCTCTGTATACCTGTATATATCACGACGGAAATGAGAGAGCAAGTGGAAATCCTAGATTCGAATGGGATGAGCATAAAGGATCGAAACGAAAGTTTGATCGGTAAGTAACACCAAATTTTTATAATTTACCACCTATATGCAAATTTTTATAGTTTACTACCTATATACAAATGTTTATAATTTACCTATATACAAATTTTTATAATTTACTATATATATATAAATTTTTATAATTTACTACCTACACACAAATTTTTATAATTTACTACCTATATATAAATTTTTATAATTTACTATCTGTATATAAATTTTTATAATTTACTACTTATACACAAATTTTTATAATTTACTATCTATATATAAATTTTTATAATTTACTACCTATACACAAATTTTATAATTATAAAATAATTCTATATATAATAATTTTATATAAAATAATTATAAAATAATTTTATAATTTATTACCAAAATTACCAAATTTTTATAATTTACTACCTACATATTAGTATAACATTTACTACCAAATTTTTATAATTTGAATGGCCTTTACAATTAAATTAATAAGGAAGAGAACGCCGTTTAAAGTTTATAATACGCTTCTTCCACAAATTCTTCTCTTCTATTTTACACTGACCTCTGAAGAAATATTTGTTGACCTTGGAATATGTTACCAATGGGCATAATTCTGAGCAATTTTTCTCTATACATTACCGCCGTTCGGCCTTAATTTCTCCAATATTTATAAAAACATATTTCATATCTCTTAACTCTTTGGAGTTAGGAGGGTTTAAAATTGTCTCACTTTTTTTTTGACAGTTAATACATGGATATATTTTTTAACCCACCTAAAGATGTGTTTCAATGAATTTCATTTAACCTCTTGCTACGCACGTCGAGAATTTTTTGTCCCAAAATTGCAATATTTTCTCAGGTTTAAGTATGTTTAAGTATAACCCAGGCGAAACAAATGATAAATTACTTCTCAATAATTTCTATCCAGTGATATCATACCTACGAGTTCAAAAAGAAAGCGACGAATATTGTATACGGTTTGGTCACTCATTATGGTCCGCAATCAGTTGCCAGCGCAAGTGGTTAAAACGTTAAGTTGCATGGTGGGGTTATTTATGCCTCCATTCTGTAATAAAAAATTTATTTAAATATTACTTGTTTTCATTTTAAGAAATATTTTATGTTTAATAATTGAAATAAACGGTTTTTTTTTCTTTCTTTACATTAAAAAACATTCCGTGCAGCTAGAGTTTTTTTTTTTTTTTAAATTGCGTACCTCCAACAGTTTGCCTTTGGTTCACGGACCATAACGAGTGACCAAATCGTATACAATAATATTCGTCTTCTTTTTGAATTCATCGGTATATCACCGGATAGAAATTACTAAGAAGTAATAAATTTATTATTTGCTTTGCCTGGGTTATATTTCAATATACTTAAAGCTAAGAAAATATTGCAATTTTGGGCCGAATATTCTCGACGTGCGTGGCACGTCATTCCAGCGCAAGAGGTTAAGAATCATGGCACATTGTTCACTGGTTTTTGTACAATTTCAAAAATAGCCTAGGTCATGCACATAATCTATAGCATAAACCTAGTCTCGAAATCTCTATTTCGTGAAATTCCCAACTTAAACCTGCACTTTTCAATTAAAACACTCCTTTTACAATCAAAGTAATTCCAAAGAAATTCCTAACCTAAACACACCTTTTACAATCGAAGTACAAGAAACTCCTCACCTAACCGCGCAATTTTCAATCGAAACACAACGAAAATGCATTGTCTAATTATCAGTCAACATTGCTTTCCTGAGGTTTATTCTCGGAGTGCGTGGCACGTCATTCCAGCGCAAGATGTTAAAGAGTAAACTTCACCGATTTTAACGATTTTTAAGTTTATAACGTTGTATTCAACGTTGTTTACACTTCAGTAAGTGACGTTTCGATCTCTCCGGCAATTTCATTAAGAATTCTTTAATCTTGTGAATTACTTTAACAAGACAAAAAGTGTTGCCGGCTTGAATTAAGTTTGAGTTCGATTGGGTAACACCAGGTGTAGTCCTTGCTGTCACTAGAGAAAATAAAGATGGCGGGGGGGGGGGGGGGGGGGGGGAGGGGTTCAACATCTTTCCCCCGGCAGACGTGACTCGAACCTTGAAACGTAGGCGCAGAGAAGCATCGAATGCAGCTCTTGAGGATCCTGGAGCCAATGCATCGATGGTAGGCCATGATGGAATTTTTTTAGCCGGCTTCCTCCCTCGAGAATGGAGTGTCAATGAAGATTTCCTCCACGTTAAAAAAGAAAAGAAATAAATTAGATTAGCAATGTTAGTAAACGAATGAAGTTAAACGAATTCGTAGATATCTATAATAATTACGAAAAAAAAAAAAAAATAGATTCTTTCATTAGCCATAAAGTAATTCATGGAAGAATAAATTGCAATAAATATGTGAATTCATATTTTTGAGAATGTAGCCAAGAAAATAGATATTGTTTTGTTTTAAATATCATAGAAGGCACTATATTTAAATATTTACCTATCTTTTTATGCATTCTGTATAAAACGCGCTTTAATAACTGTAAATGATTTGATAAATTATATATAATCATAATTTCAACGATACGAACCCATCGTTAAATTTAAGCGTGGTACAAATGGGTTAATTTAATCTCCAAAAAACCAATATATATTATTAAGAATTAAAAATACTTACATACACCGAAAAACTATTTACTGAGATATAGACACACAGAATTAAAAATATTTTTGCCTATGTCTCTATATTTTTAGACGGTAACATGTACAGCGAAAAGTTGTTTAGAATTATGCCCTCTGTAAAATTCAATATCGTATGTTGAAATCGGTCAAGTCGCCTCTGTTCCAAGTAATTACCAAACAGTGCTCATGTTTGAATGTTATGTAGAGTATACTGGTATAGTATTTAATGGTATGCTACGCAGTTTCGAACCAAAGGTAACAAAGGAATGCTTATATAACGCCATTCATTTATCGAAATGTCAACCAATTTATTGTCATCGGTATTGTTATTACTATTGGATATAACTGATCGCCACAATCTAATATTATTACTTATAATTACTTCCATAAATATTCGGGGAAGCATTAAATTATTCGATTTTTGGGAAATTATTAATATTTGGAGGTGTCAGAAGCCAATCAGTGTAAAGCACTTTTCATTAAAAACAATTTGTACTATGCAAATTTATTTATTATCAATCATCTTCGATTGATGGAATTGTTATAATATAATGATAATAAAATGATAATATATATGATGGAATTGTTATAATATAATGATAATAAAATGATAATATAATAATATAACATAATATAATATAACCATTGTAATATTATAATTAAACTGTTCCATCGACTGAAGGTTTCAGCAATAAAAAGTGTTTGTAAACGTCATTTTTAATGGAAAATAACTTACATTGATTAGTCTGTGAACGTGAAATGGACCATTGGAACCGTTACAGTATTTTAATTTTAAATTAACAATTGTATTATATATTGATATTATCATTTGAAGATTTATATAATTTTCCAATGTCTCCAATGATGCAAGGGAAATTTCATTTTCATTTCATACAAATTTGGTATAAATTGGTAAATGCAAACGTCAACTGTTAAACGAGAATTGAAAATCCATTTGCTCCGTTTAATTAACTGCCATAATAAGCTCCACTTCCACAATTCTGGATTCGTTTTTTCAAAGACTTTAACCACGTCTTTTAATCACGTGAAGAGTGGAAGAGTGAAGACTTTTTTTCTCGAAAATATTATAAATTCAAGCATTTCTAAATATATTAAAAAGTTTTTTCATGGTTGAGTCTACCACGACTGAAGTCTTTCATTTACAACGATCTCTTAAAACTTGATGTACAATTTTTCATCGTTGGTTTATTGAACTTTGAATATTAAATTTAATCAACGAAACGTTGAAGTTTCTTGAATATTAAATTTATCCAACGAAATTGTTGGATTTCCTTTGTTGCACGAATTTAATATTCAAAATTCATTCTAAAGACAAGACTTCAGCCTGTAATCTATAATAATTTCAGTAAATAATAATATTTTAATATCGATATTTGTAAATACAATTATTAATTAATTATGTTAATTATTTACATAATTGATTAATATAATGCATATTAAAATATAATACCTATTATTATATTTATAATTAATTATTAATATTATAAATATTAATCAATAATATTTTGTTTATAATTATATAATTTAAATTTTTCTAATGTTTTTATAAATGTTATAAACTTGTATTATATTTGAAAAAAAATGAATCCAGGACTGCAAAAGACTAAATGAGTTGTTGTACGTTTTTTTTTCACATTTTGGTATAACAGTTTAATTATTAATAATTTCTCAATCTTCTCAGTCGAAAATTTAATTTCCGAATATTTATAGGAATAACTGTGGATCTCCTTGTAATGGAAAAATTGTGAGAATCGTGAACGCGTTGGCGTTGCTCCTCAATTATATGAAAACCAAGTTTATGATCAATTCCGAATAGTCTCTTTCACGCGTAAAATATTTTATATATAGACTAGCTATGGAATTTGCATGATCTAATTTCACGAATGGAAAAATAGTTTTTTATTATTTAGTTTATTTTAAATTAAAAGAATAAAAGTATTGTCTTCTAATAATATAATCTGTAATTGCACAATTGATCTTATCAAAAATGTTCTATTTAATTTGTTGAAATAATTCGTGAAAAAGAGAAGATAAAATGATGAAAAAATGAGATGTAATAAAAAGAAAAAAGCAAAAATGAAAACTGAAATACGATTACGGCCTTTAATGCATTATTCTTCTCTTCAGTTTTCAATTATACAGTCCTTCAGAAAAAATTAAACCAATTTCACATGTTCTCATGCGGTAGATTGCTTTACATTTTCTATTCTGAATCGTTGTTTCACTAATGTTTTCAAACCATTTATTGTCACTACAAATAATTTATACACGCTACCTTCAACAATTAAAAAGCTAAAAAGCAAAGGAAATTCTGTTGAAGTATGTTTGATCACAAATTAATGACGGTCGTTAAGGTCGTATAATAAATGTTGAATAGGCTATAAACGCAAGAAAAAAGAATTAAAAAATCTCCTTCAATGAAAAGAATGAAAGGATTACAATAATAAATGGATTCTAGATTTTTATACATTTGTGCAAGTAATATACAAAAATACATAAAATATCAAAAATAAAGTATTTTAAAAACAATTTTATTTACAAAAATCTATAATTTAAATTAATCTAAAATTAAAATTAAAATCTATAATTAATTAAAAAATCTTTAATTATATAAACAAAAATCTATAATAAACATGAATAAATATTCACAGTTTAGTAGCAAATAGGCATGCAAAGTACAGGGTGTTCAGTTTTGATCTTTAAATAGAATTATCTCCTAAACTATTTATTATTCGAAAAAATGTTTCAGAAAAGATCTTGCTATGTTTTGGTGAAATCGGTTTATTTGCAGATGAAGGCATTTCGGAGTTTTTTAAAATCAACAATATTTTTTCAATGGTGCCCTATATTTTTTTATATATCAAACGATGCATTTTTTTATTTAAAAAAAAAATATATATTAATCGATTTATGCCGAAAAACTTCTGTATTAATCCAGCAGATATTTTAATTGTAATTTTATAAAATCTATGTATGAAAAACAAAAAAACGCAATGTTTTTCATTATTTACTGTCCTTGTTTTTCATGCGTAAATTTTATAAAATTAAAGCTGAAATCTCTTAAATTTAAAATAGTTTATAAGTAGAGCAATACTTTTTTTTAGAGAATAAAAAGATGCAATTGATATAGGTACATTTCCATTTTAAAAAGTCAGAAAAGTGTCAAAAAGAATTAAGGAAAATCTATTTTTTAAAAATTGGATAAAGAATTACGAATACTCTAGAAAATAATTAATTGAGAGCTTTTGTTGATATTTAACTGAAACTTTAGAAAACGTTTCTCTGGGAATGAAATTTTCAAATTATAATAACAGAAATATCAAAATATAGAAATATTTGAAAGACTTACCAAATCAATTAATTTAAATAAAAATTTGTGGTAATATTCTCAAGACTATTGTTTAATACTTGACTAATTGAAATTTTAATCTGTGCATTTTCCTTTTTTTTTTATTAATTATAAAATTGCTTATTAGCTTTGTATATTTAGTTCAAATTTTTTAATTCTATTAATTATAAAATTGCTTATTAGCTTTGTATATTTAGTTCAAATTTTTAACGATTAATTGAACAACATATAATAAAATGTGCATATTACTTTTTTTAATTAAATGTAACTTTATTTTCCAAAAAATTCTTTAATTTTCCTTATTTTGCATGGAAGGTATATAACTCTTTAAAAAACCTAAGTTGATGTCGAAATCTTCCAAATTCTTCTATCTACAAACAATTTCATCAAATTACTTTTCTTTCATAACATAAAATTTGTCTGAAACATTTTTTTGAATAACCATTGCTTTTGAACAGTTTAAAAAATAATTCCATTTATACAGGTTAAAACTGAACTTGTATATACAAAATGAAAGCTGAACTTAAATAATTCCATTTATACAGGTTAAAACTGAACTTGTATATACAAAATGAATATCAAATAAGTATATGCAACGAAATTAATTTGTCACAATGATTAGATTCTAATTCAAGGAACTATAATTAAATAGCCAAATTTTAATATCGTATTTTACTGTATTTAAAAAAGAAAAAAATCAAATAAACAAATGTGCGAAAAATGTGATAGAGTATTGTAGCAATGTTTAAAACTTAATTAAACCCCTTGCTTTACGATTTTCTTCTCTGTCCTCTATAACTTATGTTCTGTTATAACTAGGGATAGGCTCGAGTCCAATATGTACTCAAGAATTCCAATCAAATTCAATAAATAAATTTCGTTTCATGAGCTTTGAATGCTATTGGATGATAGTATTATTGGAAGATAAAAATGTTTCATTTTATGTATCCTGCGATGTATTCATTTCATACAATCTGGTTTCGAATCGTGGAATGAGTAGCTTCAGGTTTAGAAAATGTACTCTGCGAATAGCAGAATTCTGCAGAGGACTTTTTGTTGGAGAATTCGAAGAACACGATAGTGATACTGATTTGCTTATTTTTATTTCTCACACATGCGCACATGTAGTGATCAGGCTGGCAACAATTTCTGTTCTGGGGTTTCTGAAGATGGAATTTTACTATAAGTGTCAGAGATACAGAGGTACATAGTTATACTGATAAAATGGAGAAATACGTTTCTGTTGTTTTGTGTATAATTTTCAAATGTTGCGTCAGGTTTGAAAGGAAATGCTTAATAAATGATCCAATTTATCAGAAATTGTAAGGAGTTATTTATTTTATTTAT
Organism: Frieseomelitta varia; assembly: GCF_011392965.1. Taxonomy (NCBI): domain Eukaryota; kingdom Metazoa; phylum Arthropoda; class Insecta; order Hymenoptera; family Apidae; genus Frieseomelitta; species Frieseomelitta varia. The sequence goes on from NW_025109417.1 coordinate 189,366, forward strand.
TATGGCGACATCGGAGACTTTCTGAGAGAGTATTTCCAAAGGCAGGAAATATAAAAAGAGATTGATATCTAAAGGAGGAGATTATAAATATAGATTATAAATATTAATATTCTTTTGAATAGTTATATTCATAATAATTATTCAAAAATGTACTTACAATTAAGTTCGAATATGTTTTACGCAGTCTTGATTTTATTTAAACTCTTGCGCTGAGAGTTTGAGAATTTTTTTGTCCCAAATTACAACATTTTCTCAGTTTTATATATATTTAAATGTAACCCAGGCAAAACAAATGATAAGTTGATTACTTCTTAATAGTTTCTATCCAGTGATATCACACGGACGAGTTCAAAAGAAAAAGAAAGCAACGAATTATTGTATACGGTTCGGTCACTCGTTATGGTCCGCGAATCCAGTTGCCAGCGCAGGGGGTTGAATATAGATACTTGATAAAGTTCTCATGAAAGGTAACGTTGTTTATATATTACAATTAGTACATGCTTGATCTGGTCACTAAGTATAACATGTTACATCGTACCAGATGTAAGTGTTATGTATTATTTGTGTTTATTAATCTTCAGTTTGAAGAATTAAAATTGAAAATTCAAATTTATATTCTACGAGACTACGATTTGCTAAATCGAATCGAAATCACTGTTGGTGGGTCACGACCGTAACTCGATATTATAATTGAAAGGATCAAGGAGGATCAATTCCCTGGCCTGCATGATCGCCTGGCTTAAGTCTGGCTTCGGACTTTCCTCTTTCTTTTTTTTGTAGGAGTGTCTTAAAAGTTTAGTATACGATAGCAGAATCAATGGCTGGAGATCATGGCTCAAAATCAAACTGTTTGAAAAAAATTCGCAACATCAGAAATTTTTAGACATGCCCGACAGTCTTTGAAACGCATGCATTATTGCAGGAAAAAGCCATTCTCATGAATTTCTTTAAATTTTAAATATTTTTGCAACATTTCATCATAATTGAAAAACATCTAAAAAAGAAGAGTTTTCGGGCTTATGTTTGTTTGATCTTTTTCTTCTTCCTTAGTCACAATAGAACAAGATTAAAATTCCTGTGACACTCTCCGTAATTTGTTTAAAATTATCGATTGTGAACTTGTGTTTCTTGTCAGTTAAATTTAATTCATGCGCAGGGAACAATATTTCTACCTATCAAATGGCTAAATTGCGGATTTTTATCTAAAATTCATATCTTTGAGATGATAATAAAATAATAATATAATAACAATAATATAACTCAAAAAATAGAATTTTGGTAGAGAATTGTTTTACAGACAAAGGGGTGCAGCTGAATTTTTAGTTTTGCAGGAAAGCAGTTTTAATATTTAAGTTGAATGTAAAATGAAGTATTAGATTTCGGTTCGTGAAAGTCAAAAACATACGTCTTCGCCGTACATAAAAATATGCATTATGCTTTCAAAGATGAAAGCTTATATTTCTTTGATCGGAATTGGATTATAGTACCTTTGTGTGACATTATGTGTATTTCTTCGCATTATTTGCATTATGTGCAATTTCGTATTTTCAAATATAATCTGCACACGACGTTATATTTATGTCCAAAATTATTGTTAATTATAATATTTTATAATATTTTTATTATAATATAAATTATAAAATTATTTTTAATTATAATATTTACAATAATTTTTATTTTTAATTCTTATAGCTTCTTCATATTCGTGTCTTTCAAAACATCGCTTATCCTAAAGTAACGTTAAATTTAAATAGTATGAAATTCATGATTAACGCGAAAGAAGTGGAATGTATGATAAAATATTATAATTTTCTGCTACAAAAATTCCAGCATCATTCTAGCGTTGCAAATGTGCACGTACGCAAAATCAACGAATCTACAAAAGACATATGCATTTATGCAAATCAAAATATATAAAACATGCAGAATATACAAAATAGAAGCAATATTTTTTAAAATCTACAAATGACGAAGCGAAGTTCTGTCATAATTTTATCTACTTTCTAAGGAAAAACGTGTATTTGTATAAATATTCGCTGCCGAATAAATTCGACAATGAAGGAGAAATTTGAATTTAATTTATATGATATTTGGGGGTACGCAAGGTATGGCTAGTGACGATGAACGCGATGAAACAGACCGATAACGTACAAAGGAGGCGACTAATAGGAGTGAAGTAGCGAAAATATACAGGATGTCCATAAAGGATCTACAATTTCAAAAATTTATTACAAAGGAAAATGAAAAGATAGATAAGTGGAAAATATTACAAAATGAGACGTATATACTTAAGTTTTTTCTACTTCATTTAATATACCTCTATGTGGGCACCATTAGTTGCACGAAGCACATCAAGACGGTACTCGATTTCTTACGCGATCGATGTCCTCAGATGTTCTTGGTCGTCCACTCCTCCCTTTATCGAACACTGTCCCTATCTCCATAAATTTCTTGTGCCATGCACGAATTGATGAACGTGACGGTGGATCTCTTCCATATTTAGATCTGAAGTTTCGCTAAGTTTGCAGATCCAATTTAGTTTTAATAAACATGACACACTGTGCCTTCTCTTGAGGAGCAGCCATTTTGTAAGGGGTTCATTTAACAGTATCTTATTCATCAACAGGGTACCTGAAATGCAATGTGATAAAAACCTTGATAACCACTGAGTACATAGAACAAATCTGATGAAGATGTCTCATCAATTACCTTTGTAATAAATTTTTGAAATTGTAAAGAGACTTTATGGACACCCTGTATAATTCTATTCAATGTCAACTGTCTTTGTGTCCTTTTCGATCATATGATTGGGAAGGTAAGTCGTTTTTCGTGCTGTTGGCAAAGATCAGTTCCATAAAGTAATTCTCGCAATTACTTTATGGGACTAACGCCGCTTTATGGTCCTAAGGATGCGTCCCTCACATTACGTTTATTGGTAGAATTAAGACCAGAGAAACGCGTCCCCTAGATGATAATATCGTATATATGATTTTGATTATTGTTTATAAATTGCACTAACTAGAAAGAGACACTCAGATAGTATTTATAAACATTAGTATCAATAAGGGGTGATAATAAAAGTACATCATCAAATATGTAAAAAAAAGTAGACAATTATTTAATTCGACGTTTATTCAAAAATGCTACTGATCTTCTTTACAAATAGATATAAATATATCGTATATGTAGACAAATATTAAACGACTTTCTTCTCAGTTATTATAACATTGTGTCGGATGTAAAACATCGAAAATATAATATATAGTATGTATTTATCAATCTTCAATTTGAAGAATTAAAATTGAAAAATCGAATTCCATGAGATTACAATCTGCTTTTTCTTTCAAGTCGAAACCATAATTCTTACTGCGAGTGTAACTCGACATTACAACTCAAATACTAACCATCTTGATTTAATATCGGTGAAAAGTTGGAAGCCATCAATTTAAATATAATAATCCTACACTTTTCATATCGACAAGATCATTCAAGCATATTTCCTACCGAAGAGTAATACAAATTATTAAATTAAATTTAAATATTAGAATTAAGTATCATTAAATGACCAAATGTTGACTCAATGCTTGCCCCTCAATTAAAATATTTTCTCTCTTGAAATGATTTGTGAAGTCTTATTCATTAAGAGTTAAATTCATCTCTCTCTGTCTCTCTCTGTCTCTCTGTCTCTCTCTCTCTCTCTCTCTCTCTCTCTCTCTCTCTCTCTCTCTCTCTCTCTCTCTCTCTCTCTCTCTCTCTCTCTCTCTNACGATAAACTTACAATAAGATCCAAAGATGCTCTTACATCTCGTGAAACTGAATTCCAGTTCCGGTCCTAGTTTTGTTAGTGCGATTCTTGTCTTGGGATTTATTCCGAGTAGACATTGAAAAAGCTTGATTCTCGAGTTGCAAAGTGTTGTTCTTAATTCCTTTAGAATTCAACAGTATTACAAAATTACGAACACGAACGAATTTTCTTGAGAATGAAATATTTAATGAAAAAAATTTTTTTAAATCTTAAAAAATCTTTTTTTTATTATTTTTTCACGTTGAGTCACGTAGTCACCTAAGACTAACTTTAAAATTATTTTCTAAATGATTAATTTCTAAATATGTCACAAAAATGTTTTGGACAAAAGTTTCTTTTTATTTTCATTATTTAGAGTCGCACCAACCATTTGTATGGGTTATTAATGACGTAGAGTGAAATCTTATAATTTGTTATAAAATGTAGACTGTGAACTTGGAAAGTGTATTAATTTTAGGGCCGATTCTTTGTTCTTTGTTATTCAGAGAAGGATTTATGTTCAGTTGATGTTTGTTAGCAGTATGTTATGATTCTTGAGATTTCAACTTGATGGTGTCTTGGTAGGCAGTTGCCTTCTTAAAAAATTCCTTTTTTATTGTTGTCAGCCATGGTTTACATGAGGATCTCCATTTGTTGTTTCATTTTGATTTTCTCTTTTAAACTAGTAGAAGTATCAAGGAGGCAAGTTATTGTAGGTGATAGTAATGTAGTATTGTAATAGTTGAGGACCAATGAATTAGCTGCTTTTTTAGCTGCTTTATCGGCTTTTTCATTTTCAATTATGGGAGGAGATCCTATAGTGATCATATCACTTCTTTTGATTGATTTAATGTAGAGTACTTAGCAATTTTGGATAATGGAGTCATTTGTCCATTGGTCTTGGATTGATGTAATAGCATTAATACAGTCGCTGAAGATAACAAAGTTCCTATTTTGACTGGTAGTTAAGATTTTAGAAGCGTGTTTTAATAAATTCCCAGATTTGGATGGACGTGTCCTGTTGGAGTTTAACTTTTTTGATTAGTTAGTCATTGATGACTGTATATCCGGCACTTTTTGATGTCTTTGAACCATCTATGTATATAAACACATGACTCGGAAATGATTCTTCTAATTTTTGGTATAAGATCTTGACTGTAGTTAGGTTGGCATAGGTGGGCTTTTGGTAGTGGCTAAACAATATAGTGTTGATTTTTGGAATGGTCCACGAAGAAATATGGTGGATTGTTTTATTCATTATGGGTAGAGTTTCTGTGTCAAATTTTATTAAATAATTATTTATACTATAATAGAAATGAAGGGATAATCCTTTTTTTTTTTTTTTTGACTGCAGGCGATGGCTGTTGTTCAATTTAAAAATGCCATATGGGAGTTTGCGAGTAGGAAGCGATTTTGATTGCAAACTTGATACTAGATATTTTCTTCTGATCTGAAGAGAAGGCTCAAATGCTTCACTAAGAATATGCCATTAATCAATAAATAAATATAAGATAGAAATAAAAGGCATCAACCGTTTTTTTTAAGTGCATTGTTGTGTATGATATCTACTTTTTTTAACATACTGGGGTTGGCTGAGTTGTAGATTGCTCCAAGGTTGAGTTTTAATCTTACTATTGTTTTATATATTGATCCTTAGTTATTTGCCGCCGTTTTAAATACGTTGAATCATTGGTTACAGTCTATTTTAATTTGTCAATACCCGGTTTCCATATTAATTGTTATTCAAAAATAGGTCCTAATAATTTGATGGAGGTCGTTTCTCTTAGTGTCTAGTTGTTAATGATAGTTGTCGATTTCTTCCAACTTGATGCTAAAAAATTTGAATCCTAAGACAGAAAACCATTCTTGTAGTTTGTCGAGTGTCTTTTGCAATAGCGTCTGAATGCTATGGTCATTTTTTCTTATGCACAATAGATCATCAGCAAACAGTAAATTTTTGATAGTTTTTCTATATTATCAAGGATGTCATTTATGGCAATCAAGAATAGCGATAACACTCTGTGATATACACCGTTTTCTATGATTTTGATGGAAGAGATAGTATTATTGGTTAATAAAATTAAGAATATTTTCTTTGAAACTATTGTTTGTGGAGAACTTTTAGGAGTTTTCGGTTTCTCCATGTTATAGGCCTTCTTTATGTCTAGTTACACAACAGTCATATATTGTTTATTGGCAAAGGCTTCGTATATAATTGTCTTAAGATTAATTAAGTAGTCAAATGTAAAATGAAACAGTCGGAAGCTATTTTTGAGATTAGTTGCCATTTTTCCAAGATCCATCTGAGTGTAAAATTACTTTACACCTTAGTTTACACATTGTATTGGTTAATGCGATCGGCCTGTAGCTGTTAAGGTCTATTGGAATTTTCTCAGGTTTCAGGATGGAGATGACTATAGCTTCAGTCCATCTTGTTGAAGACAAAAGTTAAATGGTTCCGAGAAGGGCATTAATTGATGCAATGATTTCCTAATATGAATGCATAACAGGCATTTGAAGGATAAGTTTGATTTTTTAACTGAAATCGTATATTTTTTCATATATTCGTCAATCGTCATTCCTTATATTAAAAGTACTAAACCACTTATATCATAAAATCATTAGTTCAGAAGATATTTTAATTAAAACAATTCGAAATAATATTCGCATTGAATACATCTGTAATAGCAGCATTAATAATAATAGGAGATTGCATAATGTTTATTAATTATTTATTAAAATGGAATAATATTGTGGTATCGGTTATTATAATCTGTAGTTATATAGTTATGTTTAATTAACAGATGGCCTGTTTGCTGATCATAGAAATACGAGAAAATATGAATGTGATGCGAGAAGAACAACGTAGACGTGGAGCGCTTTTTTTTTTGAAAAGAGAAGACTTGAACAAGTTGTAAAAGTTAAGTCGTAGGAGTCGGTGAGAGTCGTTGAGAAAATGCTGTTTAAAAGAGTCGATTGTGTTGTTCAAAGAGTTTATTTGAGTTAATGTGTGTTATTTGTTTTGTTTAATTATTTATTATCTTATTACTATTATTGTTATTAAATAAACATCATTTATATTATATCTCTACAATATTTATTTTTTAAATAATAATATTCAAACAATATTTATTTCGCTATTACAAAACAGTTATTACAAAATGTGTTCAAAGTGGTAACCATTAACATCTAAACACTTTTGCAATATAAGTTTTTAAAGAATAATTCACATTATTTAAAATCAGCGCAATAATATTTCTGTCTTCAGCGGTTGTTAGTACATTAATATAGACTATTTTTTAAAATTGGCTGCAAAAATAATTCTGAGTTCAAATCTGGTGAACCTATTTGAGCCAATTACCTCATCCAATTTATCGAGAGAAAAAACAAGCTGAATCGTTTAGTATATTAAAAAATGCACGATTTCACTTAAAAAAACAAACTTGATCTTTAAGTACCTTCTATGCATCTACATCAAAAAATGAGAACAATTAAGATTCCTCTCGAAACCATTTAATTTTTGTCTAAAATGTTTTTAGATACCCGAATATACAAGGATTTAAATATCAAAACTGACCAACAATGATAACAACCCATTGCTAAACTCACCATTAACATTCAAGGAAATAAACTCCATCCTTACATCAATAAAATACTCCGCCCGTGGACCAGATAATATCCTAAACTCGCTATTAAAAATGCTTCCAAAAACCGGAATAAACTACCTGTTAAAGATCTTCAACTGTACTATATGGATCCACAAAGTCTTTTGTCTTTTGAAAATTACTTTTCACAGAAACAGAAAGCAATAGTAATTCCAATTTCTAAATAAAACTCAAACAGTTATCGCCCAATTATTACATTAACTAATATCGTGTGTAAACTATTTGGAAAAATCTTAAACCGAAGGCTTCGATGGTAGCTGGAATTAAAGAAACTTCTAAACCTAAACCAATAGGGTTTCCGACGCAGATACGCCATTATTAGAGATAAAGCCAAAATAACACAAAACCTCCCTTCATCATCAATTTTACAGCTGAAACTTATGCCATTCTTGAAGCACAGACAAACAACGAAGCTCAAGTCATTATCCACACCGGTTCCATGAGCGTTATACAAAATCCTTAACGAAAACCAATTAATAATCACCATACAAGAACTATACCATGATCTTAACGCCAAAGACACCGTCATCTGGATTCCAGCTCATAGGAATAGAAGGAAATGAAAAAGCCGACGCAGCAGCGAAAGAAACCACAGTTTCCTTACTTAACAATCAACCTTCCAATCCCCTGTGAAGACCAAATAATCCACTGCAAAAAAGTAATGAAAAATGAATGGAATACATGGATCACAACTAGAAGCACTCAACTACACAAAAGTATATCCGAGACTTTCACCAGCAAACACCAAACATTAGAACCAGGAAAGAAGGAATAAATATCACACGCCTAAGAACTGGTCATACCAAGCTGACTCACGAACACAAAATTAAAAGAACCACACCTTCCAACTGCAGCCATTGACAGTCACCCACATTCTGTACGAATGCCACAGAAGCCCAAAAACAGAGACACGAAATTAACGCAAACATAAACCTGACTTCTCAAAATGACGTATAAAATGTTTTAAAATATCTGAAAAACACAAACATATCTAATACCACCGTCGTCGCTAATGACCTCGCTGTCGGTGCGACGTAAAAGAAAAAGAAATAAAGAAGAAGAAATGTGAAAACTTCGAAAGCATGGAAAATTCTTTAGAAATTTGCTTGTTTTTGCTTAAAAGATTAAATATGTCAATATACAGACGAAAAGACTGAATGATTTCATGGTTTTAATTTGTCCATTTATATTTTCACAATTAGACTGCGGATTTTTATGCATTTATAGAAAATTTTACAGTGCAATTCATAAAATATCTTTCAATAATATTTAGTAAAATAAGTTTTCGCCAAGCTTATAGCAAAAATATGAATCCACAGTCTAATCATAATGTTACTTCTCATGGGATCTCGACGGTATATAGGCAAAACGGTAATTTTATATATAGGCTGTAATTTTCTTTTCAGTCGCATTACATATTTTTATATCAATCTTTTGAGTGAACCACATTTCCGACTTTCTCATTAAAATATATTATTCTATACCATAAAATGTTCTAAAGTTTTTTGTTTTATTATAGCAGTCATAAAAGTAGTATCGAGATAATCTAGTTTATGTTCGTACCAGTTGACCCAAATCGCTGTCTTGTCTTAATGATCTATGAATATTTGAATATTTCTTATCATAGTAAGTCCAAATATCTGGAATTTATGCAACTGATGGATTATTCATTTTGAAGACCGGTGAATTATTAGTTTTTCGAACGTTTCAGTTTAATACTTTCGTGCAAAGAATATTTAATTAAACGATTCCCGTATTTTTATACTTCAATCTTACATCCTCGGTTTTGCAAACGAAAAGTACTCATATATTAATATTTTAAGAAAAAATTTAAACTTAATCGAAACACTAATGACTATGTTAATGAGAATTTTTTAAAAATGAAATTTAGTTTAAATTTAAAATAGATTTTCAATTTTGTAGAAATGTGTAGAAATTTAGAGAGGTGAGTCAAAAATGACCGAAAGAACGTAGCAGAGTGAAAAATATACGGTTTGGGTTAGATTGTTATTTGAAAAATATAGTATGCGTCTATGAAAGCATTTCAGTCTCTTTCTATCATCTTTTAATATTAATCATGTAAAAAATATACATGCACCGGTATTCTATATAAGTTAAAATTTGTTATGATCCTCATATACAATACTTTAAAATTGAAAATTCTCTAATTTACAGAATATTTTTGTTCGCAACAAAACTTCGCTGTAAAACTTCGTTATCTCATTTAAAATATTCTAAAACATTTTTATATTCTTTACAACATTTCTACGTCAAATTCATTATTTCATATTTTTCGCAATTAATAAAATTTAGAACAACAACAAAATCATTTGGAACATATCGCGAGTTAAGTATATGTACATACTTATCCGTTCCAAACGTGCGTTGTAAACAAAAGTAAGGAATCTATTTAAAGGTGCTTGAATCGATGCTACGTATTACTAGAAAACGAACGGGAATATTACACCCAGCTCCCAAGTCGACAATGACAGTAAATTTACATAATTAGGTCAAGAATGTCGAAGAATTTTAAAATCATAAGATACGGGGAACACTTTATTTATGTCGAATTAATACAATACTGGAAAACAATAGCTTTACTAATATCTGACGATTTTAAAATTTTTAATAAGTATGAAAAAAGGTTAAAAATATAAATGTACAATATACTAATATCTGAAAATTTCTGAAAATAAGAAAGGATAAAAATATAAAAAGTAAAAGTGCTGTAAAAATTTTTTTAATATTTAATAGGTTTCCTTCTGCAAATGAATATTTAAAATAAATAAACGTTTGAATAAAATTTTTAATTAAGAGCAATCAATAATCAATAACTATTACGATTAATCTTACTGCATTTTTCAAATAATTCTATATTTTTAATTACCTTATTTTTTTTATCTAATTCGTTTAATTTATCTTTTATTACAAATAAATTTTTTAAATTTGAGAGAGTGAAAAATTACCAACATGCATAATTTTACGTTTCAATTTTCAATTTTCTGCTAGAAATTTTGCAAAAATATTGAACGTCTTTTTATTGGTGAAACGAGAGCATGACTCAGATGTAAAAATTCGAGAACTGTGTAACAATGTTTCAACGTATATTCAACTTTTACTTTTTTTCAATTCTGTATCTTTCTTCCCTTTGTTCTGAATGAGATAATAAACCGAGATTAAAAATAACAATTTGGTTTTACAATTACGATTCAACAAAACCATTAATACAAAAAAATTTAAGTTAAATTTTTTAAATATTTAATAGGTTTCCTTCTGCAAATGAATATTTAAAATAAATAAACGTTTGAATAAAATTTTTAATTAAGAGCAATCAATAATCAATAACTATTACGATTAATCTTACTGCATTTTTCAAATAATTCTATATTTTTAATTACCTTATTTTTTACTATACTTCATACAATCATTAAATGCAAATATTTATGAACTATCTGTTACATAAAATCATCAAATCAGATAAGAAAGGTTTCCAGGAGGTCGTAATCAGATATAATTTTTGAAAGCATAGAAGTCGTATGAAGATCTTTTTTAAATAAATTGATATGTTCTTAAAATGTATTTATCGGATTCATTATTTCCTACAAAATTTTGTTAACTTCAAAATTATATCAGAGTAATTAAAATGCAAAAAATAGGAGGAAAAAGTTTATAGTACTGCAAAAAATATAAGATTTTGTTTATACATTCAAATTCCTAAAAACGTGCAGTTATAAATTTGTAAAATTATTTTATTTCTATAAAAGAGGTTTTATAGATTTATTATATTACAGATTTATAGTATATATATATATTATAGTATATATATTATATTATATTATAGATTTATATTATATATTATATATTATATTATAAGAATTGGTCATTTTGACTATTTTGTTAGTTCCAGTGTTAAGCTATTTATGTCGAAAAATCATTGGTTTAGGAGGAATTTTAACTTGAATTTTTTAAAATCTATATATGAAAGACAAGAAGAATATAAACATACGAATACCCTTATCTTTTCTAACGTTAAATTAAAGTTAGGATTAAAGTTAAAATATCTCCTAAACCAATAATTTTTCGACACAAATAGCTTGATACAATTTTGTATAAAAAACAATTTTAAAAATATATTAACCCATTTAAAAAAGTGAAGGTGACCTTCATATAACTTCATAACCGTGTTCATCAATAAAAAAATTGCTCACCAGATTGTGATTACCTCCAAATCATTAATTTTTATCTTAACTATTTTTTTTCTTAAATAACAGACAGTTTACAAGTAATTTATAAAATTGAACATCCTATAATATTTATAGTTATCATATTATTGAAATTATGAAAGTTTAACCTCATAATAAATAATACAAAAACTGTCAATCAAAAATAAAAAATATTACAACTTTTTCTTAGCTTGAATTGATTATACAATATGGATATAAATATTAATTATATTGATAACATGGCTATTATAAGACAACTAAAATTTTAAAAAATCATAATAACTAATACAACTATAATTTTAAAAAATCATAACATTTATGCAGCTAAATTACAATGAAAGAAGAATTAAATAAAAATTGTACTTATAATTAAATTAAAAATTTAAAATGAACAAAATTATTTAAAAGTTGTAAGAATTTAAGTCAATTAAAAAGTATGAATTGATGAAACACGAAAATTTTTGTAATGTAATGTAAATACGTACTCTACGCAATAACGCATTTTTTCAGATTATATGGTAATTTTATCAGGTATGCCTGAAAAATGAATTTAATAATTCTGTTCATTGTTCGCTATCTATTCGTATAATTCACCCAAATGTTGAAACTTTCTTTTTAAACTATTCAATTAGATAATAAAATTAGGTAACAAAATAAAGGTTCATATTTCTTTTAGGGACATGTAGCCTCTAATTAAGGATTGAACCGCATTGCAGCCACGGTCGATTGTAATATTACATTCGACTCTGACCAAAGCTGTTATCATCGTCCTCGGTCATAGTTTCTAACTTTGATTCCATATTTTCAGTAAAACCGTGCTTTATTACATTACTGCATTATAATTACAATTGGTACATTTAGAAAGACTAAATTGAAAGAGCAAAATTTTTACGGAGGATATTGTAATTTTAAAGCGTTAAGAAAATAGAATTTTATAACATGAAAAATTTATTTTGATTTTATAACGTCAAAAAGTTATTTACTTTAATTTTTGATTGATTTCAGTATGATGTATATGTTTGAAAATATTGAACCTGTTACTTTCATTCCCTGTTATTAAATTGCGGGTTTTTATGGAAATTTATGCAGCGAGTGCAGAAAATATTCGTGCACTCGATAAAAGATTGTCAATATCTTACATTTTGTAAAAAAAAGAAAATGATACAACATTAAAGAATTATTGTAGAAGAGAAACTTCGATCTTCAGAATCGTAGTGAATTACGAAAAAGGATACGTCATTTTGAAAGGAAGAATAAATAAAAATGTTTTTTCTTTGAAAATTTTGCAAAATTTAAATACTTTTATAAGCACTCAAAAATTTGTTTCATAATTAAATCTATCATAGTTTTACAGATTTTAAAGTTTTCCCTCTACAATGATTCCTTAAAATTTGTTACACTGATTGCACTGTTAAACTGATTTTTTGTTCACAAAATTACAATATAAAGATATTGATATTAAAAAAATGAAACTTAAGCAGAGCTTTATTAAAAGCAGCAATATTGTCTTATATATTTTTGCTTCTGTATTTTTGCATCGCATAAATGCATAAAAATTCGCAGAACATTGCTTTTAAACATTAAAATTAATTAATTATACTCTAAATATTAAAACTAAATTTAATCGTTGAAATGAAATTTATTACGAGTTTATTCCGATTGAACAATAAAGAATGTTTTTGTATTTTTCCCTAGGGAACACGACGAATACAACCCTTTACTTTGTTCGACTGACGGAAATGGCGGAGAATCATGCCATTTTGAAGCAACTTAATTTCTGGGTTTATAGCGTGGTAATAAAACTTTTCCCTTGTGTCATCCTAACGATTGTCAGCTTGAAACTTTTGCAAGTTCTACTAGAGGCAAAACGAAGGAGGCACAAGCTGACTAATATTCAAGAGCAACATACCAAAAAAAGGAAAAGCTATCAAAGAGCGGACAAAGAGCGACAAACTGATAGAACTACGATAATGTTGCTTGTAGTGTTGCTGCTCTTTCTGTTGACAGAATTACCACAGGGAATTTTGGGACTTTTTAGCGTGCTCCTTGGCTCAGAATTCTTCTCGAGTTGCTACTTGATGTTAGGTCAGTACTATATCGAAATTTTTAGAACATGTATTTTTTTTAAGGTAAGAAATTCGACTGGCTAAAAGTTGCATGCAATGGTACTGTAATGTATAAAGTATATAAGTAGTTGTATAAATAGTAAGATAGTAATGATCGAATTAAAGTTAATATTTATGAAAGAGTTCTAGTGGATGTAGAAAGTCCACTATAAATTCGTAAACTCGATTGCAGACTTTTATGCATCTGTAGGAAGTCATAAAATATGAAATTGCATATGATGCGCATAATATAAACAAGGTATAATATTCTTTGTAATATTTGACATGCAAAACAATTTTTTATCAAATTTCTATTTTGTTTCTCGTTATATTCTTAAAAATATGAATTTACACAAAAACCGTACTTTATGAAAAATTTCATATAAGAAATTTTATGAGAAAACTTCATTCTTCAAGATCATGATGAAATGAATTCAATTATGGAAAAAATCTTTCACTGTCCATGAAGACACATTTGAATTTCTGAAAAAAAAACTACTCAATACTGAGAAAGTAGAGGCTATTTTAAGCCCAAATGAATTGTTTTATAATTTTTTTCATGAAGTTCTAATAATTATAAAGTTTTTCGGCATGACAGCATTCTCACTATTGATATTTTAAATTGCTATAACTTATTTTAAAGTGTTAAACCTCTATTTTTATAATATTAAGTCAATTCCGAAAAATATTTTATTTTGGAAGATAAATAAAGATACTCGACAATTTTACAAATTCAAACATCTATATAAAAATATGAAAAACTTTTTTGTTTTTTGAGAAACTAAATCCATTATGTTTTAAAACTTGTTTTACGATTTCTTCTTCGTAATTATAAGAGTTTAAAATTTTCGATAATTTTTTATTGAATATACGAATACTTTACACATATTTTTACTAAATAATATTTTTAGAAAATTGTATATTTATCACCACTATCACATTGCAACATAATTCAGTCACCAAAGTAATTTTGCATTTTCGAAAAAAAAGATATATTTTCAATAATAATTCCTTATTAAATTTATCATATCTTCAAAATTTATGTAAATATTATATTTTTGAACAAACAAACTAGATAACCAATAATCGTCACTCAAAAAAATTGACCACACATGAGCTACAAAAGTTTTATTTGTTCGATTAAAAAAAAAAAACGACCAATTTTTTTGCAAATGAAAATTTTGTATATACAACATCCTAACAAATATTTAATCATTAAAAAGAAAACAATGAATCTGTGGAATTTTGCTAACAAAAATAAAAAAATGCAGTATATTTCATCGTCGAATCGAAATTGTGCGTATAAGAGAAAAATTGATTGAAACCTATGTTTTTGAATAGTCATTTTTCGATAGAAATGTTTCAAATTATTTTTATCTGTATCACCTTTCTTTTTCCTCGTTGCTATATTATGTTTGATCGATATTTTTGTTATTGTTTAATAACAAAAGTACACATGATAGCTGAAGACAAACGGATATTTTTGTATGAAAATTTGTGACAAAATTTTGTAAGGATAAGAGAAATTGGGAAAATAATACGAAGTTACTGTTCTGTCGTACGGAAAATTATTAAGAGCTACAGTGAAGCCTCTCATATTTGAACTTTCATTATAATATGTTGAACGTTCTATTATTCGAACATCCTATTATTAGAACAGATGCTTCTTCTCACTGTTCTACATGATCATTAGATGTTACTTAAGAACTTATTAAAACGAGATACATCTTAGGAATATTGATGGGATATGGTATAAGAAACTATTTTTAATTCTGCAATAAATCAACGAAATTAACGAAATACCAACGAAAATGACGAAGATTGTTTTATATGACGAGAAAATTACAAAACTGTGCACTAGCAAAAAATTACGTTCTAAATATTGAAATAAATTGACAATTTTCTTCATCTTCATTTAAATGCATACATACAATTTAATATCAAAGACTATTGTCTGTTCTATTGTCTGTCCTATTGTCCGAAAATTCTATTAACATACATTATTAATTTGGTAATGGGAGGTATTGTATACGAGTACCAGTACATTATGCAACATATAATGAGGAACAAAAAGAATTTTGAATAAAGTGAACGATTGATATTTAACTCACCAAATTAATGTAGCTTCTTTAGTACTCCTAAATTAATAATAGACATTTAACGATCAAAAAACTTAGCGATCTGTTTCGATAGAAACAGCAAGTGAAATTTTTCGAGATAACAGCTACATATATACAACGAAAGAATAATTTGTAAAAGATTTCTGAAATCGGTAGATTTAAATATTTCAAATTCAAATTGTGATCTAAGTTTTTGAAATAATGTATTATTTTCTGATAAAGTAAAAATTGATATGATCAAATGCAATATTCAAAACTAGAATTACTAAGGCCAAAGTACAAAGCCTATTTCAGATTAAAATGTAAAAAAGTAGAAAAAAATTTATACAATAGGGAACATAAACTTTCACTTATATATTTTACACGAAATCTTTGAAATCTTAATTCTTTATAAGCTGTTGGTGAATACACATATTTGTTTTGTAACAAGTTTATATTACGTGAGCCATCATTCTTGTTATTTTTATAGAATGACCCATTTTAAATTATCCATGCAGTTGTTCGTAATATATATTTGAAATAAAATTTCTGCTTTAAGGGAAACATTTTATAATTACATCTTATGAAGGTCATCTCCATTTTTTAGATGGAATTATATATTTTTTTATGTATTAGTCGATAATACATAAAAAGTTCTCTATTAAAAAATTCTCGATAAAAAAACCTATATATATCGAAAAACTGTCAGTTTAAGAAATATTTTAACTTTGATTTTGTAAAATTTATCGCTCGAAAGATGAAGGAAGACAAGGACAATATTTTCGTATTTATACTATCTTTGTCTGTCATGTATAGATTTTATAAAGTTAAAGTTAAAATACCTCTAAATTAGTAATTTTTTTGATATATAAAAAAATATGATATGATTTTATTTAAAAAAAATAGAAATAATTTTGAGATCTCAGAAATGTCTTTAGACAAATCTGATGATCATCATAAAATGTCTCTTTCGAAACAAAACAAGTCTTATTTCAAACATATATTATGACTAATTGCGGAGATAACTGCGTGGATAAATTAAAATGAGACACCTTATATAATATGTGATGTGTACCTACTCTTACCAAAGATAATTGTAATCATTGAAATTCAACAATTTCTTATGCTTGCCAGATACATACCCTAACAGACACGTAATTTAAAAATGTCACACTATAATAGAATTCAAACGGAGTGGATTTCAGTTTTCTTTTCGTTGTTTCACATTACTGCTTCACGGAGAATCAAAAAAATGCAGCAAATTTTTATGAAAAATTACAACTAACTAAGTAGCCGTTTTGGTTATTCTAGTAATTCTATAGAGATTAACAATCTCTGTTTAATAAAGACAGTCCTGTATAGTAACCAATGGAATTAGAAATATTGAATTTATAGATGTAGCTACGAATAAAATGAAATATTTCAGTATATTAAAAAATAAATTGAAACAATCGGATAGAAATGTATAAATGCTTCCCCGTATATTATTGTTAGCATGATAACAATTCGAAACATTCAATGTATATTGTAAAAGAATGGTTACTATACAATGTATGGAAAGTAGTTCGAATAGTTAGTCAGTAACCAGATTTAAATCCAGTTGGAATGTGTGGCAAGAATTAAAAAGAGAATATTGAAAGATTTTCAAACAAATATACACAGAGGTAAAAATAAAAATTGCGGAAACGTGAAAGAATATCTCGTATTCCAAAATGTAGAATCTATGCCGAAAGAGTCAGAAGCCTTACATACATACATGCAAAGGGATACACAACAGAATTAAACGACCATTATTGATTTTATTATGGAAATTTGTTACATGTGTGGTCAATTTTGTGACGTTCTCGCTATTTCTGCAAATAAAATGACATAAATATATTATGCGAATTCTTTCTTAATGATTATTTGTGAGGACTTTACATTGTGTATGACAAACATTTTTTTTTTTTTATTAATTGAACAAATAACATTTTTATAATTCGGGTCTTCTCTCTCTCTTTCTCTCAATGAATAATTACATTTAGAATCAAATTATATTAAACTATAATGTAATTTGATATAATGAATATTATATGTAATATCAGTTGTTTCATGTACAATAAAGTTAGTTTCATATTCATTCAATTCAAGTTTAAATCCCAAACGTGTAAATTATTCATATAATTTTGATCTAGTTCATCAAATAATTCATATAATTTTAATCTAGTTCTTTTTCATCATTGTGTAATCATTATAGAAGTATTCTACATTTTGAAAAACGACTTTTATATATTACTACATTCATTACTTTTCTAAATGAATACTGTGTCTATTTTATAAAAATCAATTGTGATAAATATTTATAAACAGTTTTTAAATATTTTATTTAAATTATTTATTAAATTATTAATTGTTATTTTAATATTTATTGATATTTTAATAAATTTAATAAAATTATGTATCATTATATCTGAATACGCGACGAAGAAATTAAATAAACTGAGGTAAATTTTGAAAGCAGTATTTTACATTAAAAATTAATAATATGTGTGAATTTAAACAGATAACTTACAATCCAATATTTAAAATGTTGAATATATTTGATACATATGATACTCCGGATAAAATTATTATCCACATTATCCGTGATTGTTAGTCTAGCTGAAGAAACCTGATCGTAATATAAATTTATAGCATATCGATGTTTCTATAATAATCTTAATTTCCAATATAATTAATAAAAATTTGAATTATTTAATTATTTACATCATTTTTAAGAATATAGTATTTTTTATCCTTTCATTAATTTTTATTTGTTTGATAATACAAAAAAAAAAATGATTGATATTCAAACGAATCCAAAAAAAATTATGTATCAGTTTTCAAATTAATTCAAAATAATTCTGTAAATGTATACAAGGGAATTTTAGGAATTAAATAATTTAGTTAGGCTATACCTCCGTTCTAAGCAGAGATCAAAAAATGTCGTGAAGATTTCACATTATTTGACAAGTTAAAAGAAAGAAACATTGGAAAGTTCTATTTCTAAAGAAAACATTTACACTTTGAAAGTGTACTGATCCATTTAAAAAACAACTTGTTAAAAACTTTATTGGAAAATTTTCCGCTTCTCTCGCGACAGCTACTTTATTTGTAACAAACATAACTTGCCTAACTTGCTTAACAATTAGGTAACAAATTAAAAGTTTAGTATAAAAAATTTGTTGTATAACTTGTGTTAATTTGCAGAGTGCAAGCAGAATCTGAATAATATTTATTTTATATTGTTAATGTATTTTAAAGATTATGTATAAGAACACGCATATAAAAGTATAAAAATATATACTATACAAATATAAAAGAATTAAAAGCATTATTTTTATAAATTATAATCAACTACATACATAGTAAGATATACCAATTGAATAAATTATACAAAATTATCAAAATTCAGATTTGTGATATTTTTTCGTGATTTTTTATATTTATTTGATATTTAAAATTTTTAGTCATTAACTTTCTTATCAATTATATGTTTAATAGAAAAATAGGAAATATAACAAATATAGAAAAATAAGAAATATACATATATTCGAAAAAAGAGAATTTTTGTGAAAATTGGTTTTCCGTCTTCACAAAAGAAAATTATCGTCACTTAAATGTAAAAGTAGTATGAACCATTATTGTATCAGTATTACAGTTAGGAAAAGTTTAAAAATACAAGAAATATTTACTAAATAACCTTCAACATATGCGTGCAAGAAAGAAATTGTGAAGAATTGCAAAATTTTATTTCATTACTATTAATTTATCAATATTTAAAAATTCTTGTTGTATATTTATTCTATAAATTTTATATTTTATAAAAAATAAAAAATTTTTTTTATGTATAATATTAGGAAGTATTACGTATATTATTATAGATAACATATTTGTATATACATATATATGTATTTATATATTTATTACTATTTTATTATATATATATACATACATAAAATAATAATAAAAAATTAATAAGTGTATGTTTGTCAAAAATTTTCATTCTTCATGTTATAAAAAAAATTCTTTACATTTCTGTATATTTATTTATTCATTTACTATTTTCATTCTTCATGTTATAAAAAAAATTCTTTACATTTCTGTATATTTATTTATTCATTTACTATTATTTTATATATTACATAATAAATAAATATGTTTATAATAAATAATTTAAATTTCACCTATAATTATTAATTTTTTTATATAAATTATTTATTTTAATAAAATTTGTTAATTATTAACTTATAAGTTTAACCGCTATTATTGGCACTTTAATTTATAATTATTAATTTTAATTCCCTTATTTAATTTTCATTAATTTTTATATAAAGAATTTTTTATTAATTTTTTTATATAATATATATTATATATTTAATTTTAATAAATTATATATAAAATATTAATTTAATTAATAATTTAACTATAATTATATTTTGTATAATTTATGTATATGTATGTTTTTATTTGTTTAAAAAATAAATTAAAATTTTATGTAATTTATATATAATATAAATTAATTATAAAAAATTTAATATAAATTATATTATAAATTATATATAATATAAATTATATAAGTATAGTAATATATATAAATAAGTATATAAATATATGAAGAATATTTTTTGTAATATAAGAAATCAATTTGCTAGTATTAATAAATATTAAAAAACTTTATCAATTTTCAGGTGATATTATTGACATGTTAACGCTAGTAAATTCAGCCATAAACTTCATACTATATTGCACTATGAGCAGACAATTCAGAAAAACGTTCAAGAAACTTTTCTGTAAAAGTTGGAAAATTCCTAGGAACATCGGAAAACATATTTGTATGGAAAATAATGGAAATACAGGCACAAATCATACTGTGACACAAGTAACACAAGTATAGTTAAAAAGAAAATGGAGAGCTTCTCTTCTACCATCTACAAAACATACATCTAACGATTGTGTTTTTTGAAACAAGTAAAGTAATTAAATAATAAAATTACCTTACTTGTTATCTTCAGTCAACATGAACATATAATTACATTATGTAATAGTTCATTTTTACATATGTTAATAATAAAGTTTAGTATTGATAAGATTTTTTTCTTTATAATTCTTTCGAAAAATTGTATTTTATGTTATCAGAAACTAATTTCAGCAGGATCTTGTTCATTACATTAACAGATGGCGCTGAAGATCATTTTCTTGTAATAATTTGGTTACGATTAAAATTTTTATGAATTTAGGAATATTCGACTACCACTGCCAAAATGAAGCTGACGAATGATCTTACTATGTATTTATGTTTAAAGCAATGAGAAGTTCCATCTCCGAGGAAGTAAAAAGATAAATACATATCCAGTATTCCTAAACTCATCGAAACTTAGTTACGTATTTAATTCCTTTAAGAATTCTAAAAATATGTACTGTGATTTTAACAAGAAATTATGAAATATAATTTAACATTAAGGGCATACTTATATTTTTTACACTAAAACTAATGTATATATGTTAATCATGAATTGTAGTATAAATGTTTCTATATGGTTAATAATATAATGGTAATAATGTAATATAATCATCTCCGTGACATTTTTTAGTTTTAAGCAAGTGTACAGATTGTAAATATTAATATTTTTAAGGGTCAGATATGAATATGTACTGATAAATATCGATAATTTATAACAACGAGTATATCACTATAAATATACATATGTACGTAGTATATAAATTCTATGTGTGACATCACGTTACATTTATTTTTCATTGTACAATTTTATTTCTTGAAATAAATTTTATTTTTCAAATCTCATCGTAGTATTAAATAAGTGAAATTCTCGATTTAAATATTGAAGATAATTCTATGTACATACACACTTTGAGCGCCGCCTTGTGCCAATTCTAAGAAGCAATAACGCTAATGGTGGAAATTAGCCTGTTTGGGACGCTGAAATATATCTACCGAATCGGAATTTCTTCGCAAATTCTGTTGCAAATGTAAAACAAATGAAGTCAGACAGTGATAGCCTTTGAAAGTGATAGCTCTATTGGTGAAAAGCACTTCTGAGGTTCCTTAAAATTTGAATCTACACTGTGCAGCTGTAACTGTATATACACGTAGGAGACGCTTCGAGAACGAGCATGGAAGGTACGTTCACCTTTATCCTTTTAAATGCTTATTTTTGTACAAATTTTCCATTTCTCATTGAGTTATTCTTCCTCCTGCAAGTTACTTAAATTAACACTTATTTATATAATAAGAAGTTTCGAATAGAAAAAATATTCATAGACAAATGGTTTACTTTCATTACATACATTTTTTTGGTTAGTATTTTCTTAAATCAACTGGAACATAAATTTCAAAATAGTTTTGTCTTTATGTTGCTAATGTTCTAATTGTTCTTTTTTTGTAGCATAAAACATACAAATCTGTAAACTTGTTGAATAATGTTGTCATTGTAGGTGTTACAGAGAAATATACATATTTATTTTGAATATTTCGTGACTCAAGCAATGTTTCCATTTTTTTGTATGTTGGTTCCATATAAATTGACGTAATGATACATTGTTTAATGATATACTATTCAATACATTTAGCATTATGAATATTTGAAATTGTCAGTTGTATCAGATGTGTTTTCAATAAACAGCATCTTATTATTTCTAAAATATCATATTATTATTATTATTATTAAAAATTAATATTTTTATTATAGATATTGCAATAAAAATATTATTAAAATATTGTATTAATATAATATCATAATACTCATAGTAATTGGCGGCAATGTTTTGAATAAGATAAAAATAGGTATTCACCATAAAATATGTAAATATTTACTTACTAAAATATGTAAAAATCATGTTACGTAGTAATATTTTAAATTGTGTTTGCATGTATTTAAAAACGTAATTGGTTATCTATATTTACATATGCTTTTTATTGTTTAATTTGCAATAAATAATTTTTTAATTAATTTTATTATAATTTTGACATATTTTTAGTATTTTTGCATATAATATACAGTTTCCCGTAATATACAGTTTCTATTTCGTGCACGGGGAATTATTAATAGTAGCATTAATTTTACATTAAGCTATCATCATATTGAAGAGTGTATCGAATAAACATTCTGTTTGATTTATGATTTCTCGCTTTTAAACGTGAATATTTACGAAACAATAAAATTTTCTAAGAAAAAATCTTTACGCTAAATCTCCTTATTTCTAATTTAGCATATTTTCATCGTATGTTTACAAAAAATAAACAGTAGTATCGTGTCCTCTTTAGAGGATTATAAACTTGCAAAAGTTAAAATTTACGAGCTCCAAGATATTTTTTTGAGGACGTAAATGTGTCCTTGACAGTTATAGTGTATGCCTTATTTTATGTAACATATGTATATTCAATTGTGCTTCATTTTTTGAAAGAATTATTTAAAATTGAAACTGATAGATAGAAAAGCTAATTCGTTGTTATTAAATTTATTTTTTACTTATCTTTTATTTATTTATTTTTTAATAACAATATTTTTGATAATGTTGTTATGTGGAAGTGCTACTAAATTATTAGTATAATAATGTCTATGATAAAAATTATCTAGACAATAAAAATTAAAATTTATATAAAAATTATACAGACATATAATCTTGTTATAACAGTAACATAAAATTTAACATTGAAATGAAAACAAAAATTATTTTTAAATTTCTATAATCTTGGTTGCAGTTTTTTAGCAAAATTATTCTTGTAACAGACTGATATCTAGCAGTACCCTGTCAACCTGCCATAACACTTTTGGGTCGACTATGTAATATGCAAAAGCGAACACGTGATTCCTTACAAGAAAATAAGAAAAAAAAATAGAATAAAAGTTTTTGACTTGAAGCTTCGTTTCCGAGAAAATCGAGTTTGAAAATTTATCAAATATACTCGACTAATTCTGATAATTTTCTAGTAATGATTCTAGTAAAATTCTAATAGTTGATTACATAGTAATCAAGGTAATTTGTACTAAGTACACTAAGACTATATTTTTAACCAAATATATTTTCTTTGAGATGAAGCTTTAAATGAGAAAATTTTATTTGATATTTTTTGCTTATTTTTGCATGTAGAATAACCTCCTGTTAATTATTTTTTTCTGTCACGTTTAGAATTGGCTAAATTTAAATATACTTAATAAACTTGGTTTTCTCGAAAGCTTCAAATTAAAAATTTTGTTTTATATATTTTTCTTATTTTTTTATTTTTAAGTAATCACATCGTGCTCGTCTTTTGCATATTATTTGGCCGGATCCAGTATATATATATATACACTGATATTTATTTCTTTTATACTCCGTAATATATACTGTATATATATTTCTATTAACAGTACTTCTTTGTTTATAGCATTTGAATCCTTGAGTTCGTTCTAGTCTCTTAAATGTTCTAAGCTTTTAGAATTCGAATAGATTTTCAGACTAACCGTTAGAAGATCTTTTTATTAATAATCAAAATTTTTAACATAAGTGAGGGAAGATGGAAGTGAAATTTCGCTGCGCAAATAAAATTCAATGACCATAAAATTTACCATTTGTGAAAAATTAATTTTCATTTACTTATTATGTGCATTTTACTTTATCTCTGTATATTGATATCAAACAGATACTTATAGTAATTATTAATTTTAGATAGCAAAGGAAAACCATGATTAATGAGTAACGACGAAAACTGGAGTATTAATTATAGAGGATTAACAAGCGTGATAATCAAACGCGGCACGAATACACAGAGCGTAGATACGATAAAGAAAGAGATACATATGTAAAACAGTATTAATGTCGCGTGAAGTGTATTTCGGACAATCGTTGACTCTCGACCTTAATCGGATGGCGCGCCCTTGGACGGTCGGTTCGAGGAAAGGTCGATTCGAGAGAACCGAGTATAATCGGCATAAAGAAGTTTGTTTGTTTGCGATAAGATGCCTGGCTCTACCACAAGGTAACAGACGATAACAGGCACTATGAGGCCCATATACGCGACCAGTTGAAATGAGAGCATAGCGTGTCTCTCGATTTCTCCGTTCGAAACGTTCCTGGAATCCTCTCTGAAATAGTTCTCGATCCACCGATGAACGGGCCGCTCGTTTCTAGTAACCTTTATCATTCCAGCCTGCGCTCTTATTCCTACTCTTTGCTAGGCTTTCTAATTTAACTGCGCACCAGAGTGCACTGTGTTATAAAATCATTTGCGCTCCTGAGAAAGTACACGCTCAAACTGGAACGCGTAACACGTGAGACCTTTATTCGAGGGATGCAGATTTATTTATCGGCA
Source organism: Frieseomelitta varia (assembly GCF_011392965.1). Taxonomy (NCBI): domain Eukaryota; kingdom Metazoa; phylum Arthropoda; class Insecta; order Hymenoptera; family Apidae; genus Frieseomelitta; species Frieseomelitta varia. The sequence goes on from NW_025109417.1 coordinate 214,573, forward strand.
CTCGGCAATTCGATTCTCTTGCAATTTAACGTTGTAATTAAAATTGCGATCGAGTTAGGCCTTGTATTGTTTCAAGGAAATCGTTCCAATGCATCCATTGCGCTCTCTTTCAATTATTATTGCCACTGCATTGTTACAGAAGCTTATTTAACGATAATTGCTACTCCATAATACCACATGGCAGATGTGTTATTTTCACTGCTGTTCTTTTATTAAAACGAAACAGCTCGTTAGCGAGGCCTGTTCGACTTTCACGGGAGAATGGAAACGCAGTAAAAATTAATAGAGTACATATGCTCGTGCACCCGTTTACAATCACAAGGAAATTAATTATAAAGATTGCAGCTTCGATAAATTCTGATTCAGAGACTGTTCCAAAATGTTAGACAATGGTTTCTGGGTAAAAACAGGAAGAAAAAGTTAATCTAAATGTGTATGTGGTTTCAACGTGTCCTTACTACTATTTGTACCATGTACGTAGTTATTGTGATAATATAATCCCGCTATTTTTAAACGAGTTTTATAATTTATTGCAAGTTTTATAATTTATTGCAGTTTATGAGTTTTATAGAGGGCACTTTACATTCCTATTTTGACTTTATTGCGAATCTTTTTTGATTACAGCAAATCTTTGCTCAACATTTTTCAAACGTTCTGTACGTAAAAAAATTCGCAAGAATATCAATGTTTAAAGAACACGTTGGAACGGCACAACCTCGAAAGAGCGATTTCTACAAAACTCGGCAATTTACCACGAAATCTCTCCCCCAGGGTCCCGTAAATATACACAATGGGACGCATTGTATTCTTAATAACGGAATCGGCCTCCACTCATTGTTCAGGAAACATAAAAGCTTACTGGAAATGTGTGATCTACGAAGACACATTTCGAATATTGTCGCCCATTACGACCATATTTTTTTTATCACCGACATAAATATCACAGAGACGACAATAATAACTTCTTCAGATGTCTTTAAATGCTGACATACCACAAATGCCGAAGTATAAAATTTGTAAAAAAAAAAACATAAAACTCAGAAAAAGTAAGAAAAGATTTATAACACATTGAAGAAAGTAAATTTTTTATTTGTATATTTATATACTTATATATAAATATATTAATTTATATATTTTATGAAAAATCATTCAACTTCCTAAAAATGCACCGTTGTAAATCTAGAAAATTTTTACAAAAAACCACCGATCTGGTAATTTCGATTATTTTAATAATTTTACTATTTTAGTATTATTATTTTGATAATGATTTCATTAACGCAATTCTATTTGTAATTCTATTCAATCAATTGGTATTATTAAATTCTATTTTTCAATATTTGACTCATGAAAGTAAATTCTGAAGATTTGATAGTATTTGTAATATTTAGATAAATCATCATCCCTGGTTTAATACTAAAACTATTAAATTCGTTAAATGGTTTTAGGTTTCTTATGAACATAAACGACGTCTTGGTAAAATTAATAATATTCGTTAAAATAGAAACATTATTATACATTTTTATCTTCATTGTATCAATTTAATCATAGAGAATGAACATAACTGATATACAGTAACAATGAAAAATTATCAATTTAACAATGAAAAATTATCAATTTAAATTATTTTTGAGAAAAATGAACGACTTAAAATAAAAATCTTAAGTTTTAAAAATGAAACCAAGTTGATTGATATATTTTTTAATGAATTTATAACAATTTAAATTGTTGACAATTTTTCATCCACATTTCAGTTATTATTTAATTATGCTCTTCGCTGTATCTGTGTATGTAAATATGTATGGAATATTTAAATACTCGCGTTAGATCTCTCGCGAAACATTGAATGATGACATTTGATAATAATTATCGTATCGGTAATTTTGCATTATTAAAGCAAAATATTAGGTTGTGTCACATGAAATTAATATTATCGAAATATCCATTGATATATTTTACTCGTATAAAAATTATTTTTCAATATTGCAGTTACCATTTCTCGAATATGAAATATTTTATTTTTTAAAGACAATTTCAAATTATAATTCTCTAAAATCCATTTAACGAGTTATTGGGGAAAGATCATAGTGATAAATTCAGCTAATTTCGCTGTAGTAATTTATGACGCATAAAATCGAACAGTATCGTGCAGAAATAGTGTCCATTTATCAGTTTTTGATAAATGATCTCAATTTGTTTTTTCATATCTACAAATGTCACGGATATTATTGTTTCATCTCAATTTAAATATAAATAAAGACCTTCTGAATATAGTCTTTCACACATTTGCAACTATCAAAACCTTTTTAAATATTGAGTTTTTATTTTTAAACATTTTTTTGAATTATTACTTCAAATAATGCTATTATCAATATAATTAGCATTTCAACATGCTTCTTTGGAGATGCTATCTTTCTTGATTATAGTTAACGTTAAAATTAATGTAAAATAATTTTCGTTCATATTTAACATACTGCACGATTTTTCATGTTGAATATATAAACAATGTATAACAGTAAATGTATAAAATAATAACTAATATTTCAGAAATATTATTTTTTTTCGTAGAGTCAGTAATATTTTTCCTCAGATTATTATGAATTATAGACTATATTGTTAATGTTTTCAGTAATGTGATTAAAAAAAATTATATGATTTCATTTTAAAAAATTCTAGCGATTTAAAGTTTGTTATGAAAAAAGTATTTTTGAAATATTTATTATCTTTAGACGCTGTATATATAACACAGATGAATTTTTTAAACCATTGAAAAATTGAATGGAATATTGAAGTGAACACTCTTTACAGTAAAAGTAAATAATACAAAATTTATTAATTATAATTAATTTCCACTATTCTTAATTTGAGATTTTCACAACTTATATTTAATAAGTAATTTTAATATTTATGTTTTAAACACGTTGATGCTTCTTGCTTCGTTTTTGATTGAGTTTGTGAAATATTATTAAGAGAAAATTATTTCTATGGTATTTTAAAATCTAATTGATTGATTAATACTTTTTTTTTATAAACTTTCAATGCAAACTAGTTTTTATTCTCATTTTTTTCATTTGTGGACGATCAAAAAAGAACAAGACTAAAAAATGAATTGTTTAATTTCAGAAATCGTTATTTTTTTTCAATTATTAATTTTTTCTCTTATCTCACTATTTGCCACAGAGAAGACTGTTCTTTTTTTTTTAATGATTAAAAATTTATCCTGTCAGAAGTTTTGTACTAGAGGAGAAATGTATTATCTTGAACTGTTTCTTTAATTAATAAAAAAATATCTAATTTTGTAAGAAAGCAATATGTAAAATTCAAGTGGTAGAAGAAATTATACAAATTTTTCATTAAAAAAAAAGAACATTGAGAAAATCACAAAAATTCACTTGCATAAAAATCATAAAAACACGTCTTCCGATAAATTTACCTCCTTCACTATTATTGAATGATCAGTAATATTTAATAGACTATATAAAAGTTCTCGTTGATCAGATAATATGCATGCTTGCATGAACGAAATGTCATATGGTGTACTCTGATATGTGTAGGTTTCAAAGTCATGACTCATGGCTAGGTGTTCCTGTTTTGGGCCCCATGTATCATCAGCAGGGAATACTTTTCCAATAAGTAAAAGTTTCATAAAAATAGAATTTCTAATAAATTTGGCCAACTTCATTAGATGTACACGAATACGAAATGTAAATTTTGTTTGCGTAATTCTCACGTTTTAATAATCATCGAAGATAAAGCATCAGAATTTCATTTCCCGGAGAACGATTTCGTTACTAAGAATGATGTTTGACATGTAAATAGTGATTAATTTTTTCTTATATAAATATTTAAATAATTCCAACAATCACGCATCGGAAAATGATTATTAACATATAAGTTATATATATATATACAGGGTGTTTCGTAACTTGTGGGACCTACTTCGGGAGCTGATTGTACGTCTAAAAATAATGAAAAAAAGTCATATAAATATATGTCCTATCTGTCTTCGTTTATGAAATATAATGAATTTTCTATTTTAATTACTTTTACAAAAGATGCTCGAAATGATCACCTTGCATTTTGAAGACAAGCCTGCACGCGTCTTGTCATTAATCTGGTTACTCTCTCTATCATTCCTGGTGTTTCTCGAATTTGTCGGAAGCCTTGCTCTATTCTATTTCGTAGTATNTTTCAGCATGTTCAATCGATGTTGCGTGTACAATAGATTTTAAATGTCTCCACAAATGAAAATCTAATGGATTCAAATCCGAAGAACGAGCAGGCCATGCAATAGGACCTCTACGACCAATCTATTTATTTGCAAAGTGTTGATTTAAAAATTGCCTAGCCACTTGGCCAAAATGCGGCGGAGCTCCATCATGCATAAACCGCATACGAAGTCTAATATCGACTGGACCTTCCTCTAATATTTCGTGTAAACGCGTGCTCAAAAAATCAACGTACTTTGTGCCTGTTAGTTTCCCATCGAGAAAAAAAGATCCAATTAAAAATTTATCAATTATTCCTGCCCATACGTTTAAACTAAACTGGTGTTGATGTCTTGAATGCATAATAACATGTGGGTTTTTTCATTCCAATTATGATTATTATGGAAATTGAATGTACCATCTCTGGTAAAACTAGCTTACTAGAGTTTGCTCTGTTTATAAAATTCGTCAAAGTACGTTGTCTCACAAACGAAGACAGATAGGACATATATTTATATGACTTTTCTTCATTATTTTTAGGCGTACAATCAACTCCCGAAGTGGGTCCTACAAGTTACGAAACACTCTGTATATAACACGAACGGTGTGCATTATTCAGCATTGAATTATTCATCACTGATGTAAAATTTTCAATATTTGTAAGTTATTCGGAAACATTGAGATCGCAAATAAAATTGAAATTGCTGATTTTATATTTCCACGTAATTGAAACAAATATAATATCTTACATTTTAAAAATTTCAATATTTCCGAATACTTTCAAATATATCCATTTGCCAGAGCTGGAATTTCTTATAGGTTTATTTAAAATAGAATCGTGGGAGTTCGTTTAAAACGCATACCTCTGGCGTAAAAATAGTTTAATACGTATAAAAAATTTCGGAAGGCAGTGTTAAAATTTGATCGTTCAAAGAATATATCAGTAGCAGGTATGGACATTATTTAAATAATGTTTGAAAAAATATTTGAAAAATGATTATGTACCCAACACATCATCTCATTTGACTCATTATCTTGAAATTATGTTAGTTTATTTGAACAAATAATTTTTTGAAAAAATGATTTTTCTCTGAATTATTTCATTATTTGATTACTAAATAAAATGATCTTTTATTTCATTTTGCACTTTGTATTTGTTTTTACAAGTAATTTTTCAAATAATTTATAGTATAAAGTTCTCCTATTGCTAGGATTATTTGCCACTTTATTTTAATGAAATAAGAGATTATTTGCAAACGATTTGTTTGATTTGGACTCAGGACAAAGCTACTTTTTCTAAGTTATTTCTCAAGCAAAAATAATAAATTAATGGAAACGGAAATTCGTTATTTCGGATTGTTATTTTTTCCTTGTAATATTTTCTTTATCTCGAATGAAATTTGTTCAGCCCTGATTGGCAGCGAGAGACCTTTACAGTAAATATTACAAAATTCCAAAAAGAAGATTAGGTCTTTAGATAAGATTTTATGGATTCCAGTGAAACTGTCAGAAAAACAAATACTTAATAAAGTATATTGGATCGAAGGTGAATAGGACAGTTTGCAAAACGTTTGAAAGGGAGAGGGACGGAGGGAATAGCGTATTTTGTTAAGAGAAACTCGTATTGTGCGACCAGTTGGATTCTTACGGATTTATTCTTGGAAATGAACAAGAATAACGTGTCTTAGGTACGCACGACTCTCTCTCCCTCCTTCTCTTTCCGAGTTTCGCTTGCTCGCTCGCTTTCTTTCTCTCCTTACCTTTCTCTCTCTTCCTCTCGATCTCTATCCTTGTCCTTTTTTCTTCTTTTCTTTTCTCTCTCTTTCTCTCCTTTTTTTCTTATTCCTTCGCTTACCAGAATTCTTCAGTTAATTCTTGTTTTTTTCTATTTGATCAATCATTCTTTTTAATCTTTTACAATTTTCCTAAGATTTGAAATTTAAATCTAAAAAAAAAAAAAAACAGGACACATTAAAAAAAGAAAGATCGTAAATGCGAAGATGAGAGCAAAGAATCAGAATAAATACGTTGCTTGTAAATTGTACAAATATTTGATACTTCTAAATTTAACCGATTTCATATTTTCACGTTGGTAGCTTTTTGAAAGAACGTGAAAAAAAAAGAGAAAGATAGAGAAAAATGTGAACATGCGACGAGAGGTGACGAGAACTATAACAAACACAATGCTTTCCACGAAAGTTAATTAAAATTATCCACGTCGTCAATCGTGGTACATACATAAAACATCTGTTGATTAATTATTCAGTATCAGCAGTACACGATAAACATTATTTTTCAAACAGTTGGTTAAACGATGCTTGAAGAAAAAAATAGAGAAATTCTTCTGTGCGATGTTACGTATTATTTGAAGAGACCTTTCAAATTAGCGTTACAGACCTGTTATATAAGCTTGACGCAAGCTTAGTATAACACGCGTTAGTCGGAATATATATTTCTATGATATTACGATTTTGTAAAAGTTGTCAAGTTTTGCAAACTTCTGATCGTATAAACTGGTGAAGTGTTTGCCAATGTCGTGCATATCGGTGGGAAGGGGAGAAATAGTTAGTCTGGCAGTGGCAATCGATTGGCAGCCAAGATCGTGAGTGTACGGCGTCAAATCGTCGGAATTCGTGACGTTTCGACGAGAGATCCACGGAAATACGAACTCGTAAGCGAGAACGATGACGCGATAGCAATAGACGAGATCGCACGTAAACCAGTTAAAAGGAATCCATTTTTCTGTGAGCCATGTGCTCTGTCGCACATGCAATAGCGACAGTTTCGACCGATGCGTGCTAATATTTATTTTTATCCAACTCGTTCAATATTTGTCCAACGTCTTTCTTCTCCGTAATTTTTTATTAATAGAATTAAAAAAATCAGATTTAATCAATTGTATGCAATTTAAGGAGATCGCCATTGTTAATGATTTAATAAGACTGCTGTATGTGTGATCTTTTTTATTATAAATTTGAAAATTTCATATAGTTCATATATTTCATCAATGATATACAGATTTTGTGAATTGCACTTAATTTAAAGAATTGTTTAAAAATAATAATTTACATTATACAAATTATCGACATTAATATATTTGGAAATATTATATATGGAGTTCAAAATATATAAAAAAATTAATTTTCTAATTTAATAAATTAATAATTAAAATTCAAAAATTATTAATTTATTGATCATTTCTTTTGATCATTTCATTCTCCTTAAGAATTCCCATTTTTCAATAATTAAGGATCAATAACTGTGCATTTGAAATTAGGAAATCTTTGTAAATTTATGTTTTCTAAGTTACATAATTTATTATATTATTAAGATGCATATGAAAGACTCAAAAAGTAATCAGTGCAAGTCATTTTTCATTAAAAGTAAAACATGTGCAAACATATTTTTCTTATCAAAACCTTCAATTCGTGGAACAGTTATAATGTCATAATAATTATATTATAATAACCATGTCATTATATTGTAATGATTAATCTATTCCATCGAGTGACAATTTTAACAACAAAAGGCATATTCATAGCATAAATTATTTCTAATGAGAGATGATGTAATGGCTTTTGATCCTTCATCAAATTTCAACATAGTGTCGTTTTATAAATTTCTATAATTTCTTGTTTTTTTAATTTCTTAAACTAAAATTTTTTTAATTTCTTTGTTTTTCCTTTCAAGATTAGGACCTAACGCAAAAAAAAAAAAAAAAATAAAATAAAATTCCAAGAAAGAATTGCTCAATTTACTTTTACGTAATACAATACTCATACATACAAAGCTCCTATTATGTCTTATCAATTTTTGTAGTCGTATATTTATATAATTAAATCTAATATTGAAGATTGTAATTGTAATCAATAATTTTTCTTTAATTTCTTTCTTATTTCTTTCGCTTTCAATCTTGGAATAATCGAGCACCGATAGTTCGAATATTGAAACTGAATAAGCTGAAATTCTGTATTGCATCGTTATCAGAAGTTTCAATGGATTGATTCGTTTGTCGTTTTCGTATCGTAGCCATCGCTGAAATAGAGTTCGTAATGCTCTTTCGACAAGACTTCCACGATTTCCCCCACCACTCGTAACTCGGTCACGTGCTCGCCCCCACCTAGTTTCCTACAAAAACAATTATAGATTCATTCAGTGGTAGCAGCGCCAGTTCTATCCCGACTCTCACGTTGTCGGTGTCGGTCTGGTTGGCTTCTTCTCACATTATATTTTGACAATCTTTTAAAAAGTCGGCACCGCATATTCGCAAGACACAATTCTATTATTTATTATCGACATATTGTATTCTTAAAGAAAATCAGAAGCTTCTATTGTGCTTCGAACGAGAAATATTTTTAGTAGTGTTACAAGTTATTTTCGAGAGAGGTGAAAGTGGAAGTGGCTTTTCGGAGAAAGTTTCATAGGGAATCTCTTCTTGGCTGTCACCAAATTACAAAAATATTTCAGTGAGTTTCGCTTCTGGACGTTATATAAATTCCTATTACTTGCTTTCTGAGAATTTGACGTTTTACTGGTAATTTTTTTTTTTTTTTTCTTATGTCTTACAGCATTGTTCTCGATACATTTACATCTGTTTTAACAGTCAGTCTATGAATTTTAATGCAACATGTAGTTATCTTTGCTTCACATTTTTAGTGATCCTTTTAAAAGTTATTGTTTTCGAAATGCATACTGTTGAATTTCGCGTTTCCTTATCGAAATTTAGATTTTACTATGGCAAATTTATTAACTTAGAAAATTTGATGCTGGAAGATTGAAAAATTTATTATACATTTTATTTGTTAGTACGAAAGGAATGAATCATTTTTTCATTCGTTTTGACTTCCTTTCGCGCAAAGAATGGTTCTATGAAAAGAAAAAGAAACAAAAAAGTGTAACGAAGTAAATAAAGGAATTCATATTTTATCGATGCATTGCACAATATTTTAGTATTGAAAGAATGAATCATTTTTATAATAAAAATCGATCAAATGCAATTTTTTCATATTTATATATGATTGTAATTTTTTAATATTCGCAGTAAGAAATGGAAATGAGTAATTTTACATTTGTTGGATCAGTTTATTTTTTATTACTTTTCGTGCTTTTCAAGATGATTTGATTAATGATTTTTATAATGATTTTTTTTTAAAATAGTTTTCGCAAAATTCAAATTAAATAGAGGAAAAATGATTAATAGATTAATAACCAAAGGGTAACGATCTAAATGCTTGTAACAACAAAAGCAGATTCGTTCACGGAAGCAGGTTTATTTCTCCGAAGGCTTGTAAAATAAAATTCACGCTTATCTGTAAGTGATAAAATCCGTGTTACCACTCATTCGAGGAACCTCTTCTCATTTATACTTGCTGGAAATCTTGCCGATAACGAGGCCAGCTACAGTTTCACTCATAAATGGTGATTGCTCAATTAGTCGAAAAAATTTCCTATAATCATCCTTTATTTTCATCATTTCCCACAATTTTATTCAAATCGATTGAAATTGTATATCATTTCATTCGCTGCGTTCCTTTAGTGCTACATGCATAACATTTCTTAATAATATATAGCTATCTCAAATCTTTCGTTGATATTTTTAAAATGTCACAAGTATGTAATTTGAATTTCAATCATCAATACAATTAAAACATATTTGTACTAAGATTTTGAAAATTAAAATTGTTTAATTAAATGCGGCTCAAGAAAATATAGTTTGAGGAAATCGATTTTTGTTTATTATTTGAAAATATTCGTGTTTATTGAATTAAAAATTGTTCATTCTATATAATTATATACATTTCTTAATGCTTGCGCGTTCAATATTTTATGCTTTTAATCGCATATTTAATTGCATTTTGCTGGTAAATAATTACTAAAAATTTTAAAATAAATTAGAATATAATGTTTGCAAGTATCATCGGTCATTCGATTTCTGAAAAGAGCTGTAACCAAAGGACCGTAGAGGCATCGATGAAGTTGACCAGTAAAATTAGCATTCGCTACGACGAACTGTATTTCGCCGGCGTGCAGGTCATCAGCCCAGTTCGTCGTTTTCCAAGAAGACGAATTTCTAGCCAGACCCCTTGAAACAGGGTAGATCCCAAACCCTTTTCTCGATTTATGATGCTTTCGAACCACCTTATGACTTCGATCGTAAAACTCGTTCGTTGCTTTTTCTTTGTCAAATTTATGCACTCCATTCTCCGCTTATCTTCACGCGTATGAACATAATAATCGTTCGTTAGAGTTTGTTTATTAATTTTTTATTGCTTTTTCCTTATTATTTCAACTTTTTTTATCATCATATGTTTGAACGAAATTCTGCACATTTTTAAAACAGCTCGTATTAAATGATGAGAAATTTTGCAAATCAAAAATTATTACACGAATTGTTGAAGAGCGATCCAATTTTATTCATTAAATCTTTTACTCACGCTTGCATATTCTGGAATTATATTGAATAGCTAAAAGAATAGTTATAAAAATGATAAACATTGTAATATTAAGTAAACAGAGGCAAACGAAACATAAAATTTGAAAAGAAAAATTATTTCTTCTTATATCTTTTTCGATGTATTCTTAAATCTTAAATCCCCATGATGGTATAAAAAAAAAAGTATTTTCTTAGATTTCTTCTAATTTTGTGGCCCTCCATCAGAGTCTCGTTCCGTTTCCTCAAATAAAACTACGACGCTCGATTCTGCGAAGTCCTCCTTGCTCGAAGAAAGATTTTTCTCTCCTTCTCTCTCTCTCTCTCTCTCTCTCTCTCTCTCTCTCTCTCTCTCTCTCGTTCGGCTGTTTCCACTCCCTTTAGCATTCCAACGACAGGAGAGAACAGATGGTCGAGGAAGAATAAAGATCAGGGGTGCAGTGAATGATAAAAAATTGATATTAATGAACAATATAACTGTATTTTTTATTCAGAAAATCCAAAAATTCGATTTTTATATTATATTTTTAAGAACCTTGCGATTTTATAAAATTATCTTCGAGATATTTTATTAAAAATGCAAGAAGTTCTCCAGATTGTATATGTTCATACATGTAAAATAAAATATACTCACTAGATGCAATTATACGTGATATAAAAATTATTAGACTCATAAATGTAAGAAGTGTTATAAAGCGATTCCAAGAAAAACTTGGTGTTCTTGAAATAGTAAATTAAAATAGATTTAAATAAAAAGTTATAATACTTTATAAATATTTAATGCTTTTTTTCTTTTTTTTTTTTTTTGAGCTTTTCCAGCTAGAGTGTCGTTTTTACACGTATACTGAGAATAAATAATTGAATATATTCTATCATGTACGTGTCTTATTCTGTTTTAATAAAATATTAAGTTTTATTTTATATGTTTATTGGTGAATATTGGTGAAATTAATGCATTTGGAATATTACTTCATTCGTGAACGATATATTATATTGTTAAACATTCAAATAGCATTTAATTACATAAAATATTACATAAAATATTATTGAAGATTTATACAAAATATCAATGTTTTTATTTTTCGATTATTGTTTTTGAAAATACCTTCAAATTGTTTTATTAGATATATCGCCTTAGACAATTGAACGTTATTTGAAATACATCTGCGTTGCTTAAAATTAATTATAAATTATATATGATTAAAAATAATTATAAAATTTTATTTTCGATTTTTTTAACTTGATCGAATTTATATATTTTTTTCTTTTATTTTTAAAAGAAACGTACATTAAATTAAATATAAAAAATTAAAAAGAGAGAACACAGTTTAATAACAATTAGTTTTTAAATAAACATTTTTCAAAACTTTAGAATTTCGAATTAGATGTTGCGTGACAATACTTGAATATGTACTGGACACTTTCGTAAGATTACTTACTATATATTTCAATACCATATATGTAATTTCGATATCATCGTGTACGTGTCATCAATTGACGATTATTATTTCAAGGAAGACTCGATAAGGAAGTCGGCTTGCGTCATGAAATGAAACAATTCTTCGATTATTTCATAGTTTTATTTAACAAATAATTTGCAACCATAAGTATTTAACCAAAATTGTAAATTCGAAATATAATTAAGAAGGAATTGAATTGTTTGTCTGATCTTTTACAAAGTTAAAGAAAAGATCAGAAAATGTTTTCAAAAAATGCAGAATGGCTATATGAAAAATTACATTTTTTTTCAAATATTTTTCATGTTAATATTAAACAGTCTAACAAGATTCATATTAGAAATATTATATATTAAATATATGATATTAATATTCTATGAATTACGTATGTTTATTTTAGATAATTCTGTACTTCGTGTATAATTTACAATCAGCCTCATTCCATGAAATCTACCTTCACTATCTTAAATAAATAAAAAGTAATTTTAATGCGTTAAATCATACTTAAGAGATAACACGCACATACGTTTATATTTCTTATTATTTTACAAAGTATTTTCATTCTTGTATCTGTGTTATTCCTGATATAATTGATTTTATGTTCAGTATTGTACGTTCAAGGAAAATGTTATCATGGTAATTATCACTATTGACTCCAATAGTACATTTACATGGTAATTTTGCTTATCGATAACGTGTACAAAAGGGGTTGTAAATATGTGAAGAGCCTTTTGGCAGAACCGATTATGGGATTCCGGATAATACTAATTCGTCAATGACGTGATGTGAAATCGTTTCTCGAAATCGGCACTCGTTTCTTTTATTCGGAACGATGAATATTTATTGTAACTGCAGGTTTGTTAATCGTGACACGACAATTCTGGCGAAAGTGTTCTGTTCGCTGGAATATTGCGTTACAAGAAAAACATTGATTCTTTTTTCGCGACATTTACGACGCTATAACATTTATCGGTACTGCGTGCGCGTAGATACCTGTGTTCTTAAGAAACGTTGAATATTTGGAAATGAGCACACATACGAGGTGGAAAATAATCAATCATATGAAATTTCGTCATTTTTTTTTTTTTTTTTAAATGTAGAAACTGACAAGAAAGGTACAAAATTATTAAAGATATTTTGATTAAACATTTGTACAAATTTAAATATAGGAATAAATTTAAATATGTTTAAAATTTGAAATGTTTCTAACAAATTTGAGTACTTGTCCTTCAAAGTTAAACGAATACCGATACAGTATATTTTTATCATCTTTCGAGCTTTATTTTAAATTGCAAACATGAAGTTTGCAATTTATCTCGTTTGAAACGGACAAATATTTAGAAAAAGCTCTGAAATACGATTGATATAAGGAAACCAGTAGTTGTTCGATGCGAGGTAAAAGAGGAGAGAGGGTGATTGTCAGTTGGTCGGCGCCAGTGGTGGGGAAAGAGAGGGTGGGTAGTGGTGGGGCGTTGGAGAGGCCAAGAACAACTTCTAAATGGGGGCTTGGCCTTCTAGCGTTGCGACATGTTCGTGGAAAAGCGGCTCCGTGCCGCTTTACTAACACTCGGACATCTCTCTGCCACGTGGCCCATTAAAACACAATGGGAAAAGAAGGCAGCTGTGGTGCGCGCAGACGATGTCGAAAGATGCGTCTCTATTCCTGTCGGGATCACGGGAGAATGCGACACCTGGTCTTAAATTATGAATCGTGAAGTCATATGTGGAAGTCGCGTATGCGGCTGACGCTTCGTCGATTATTTAAATAACCCTAGCGAGATACCGACAAGGTTAACGGACTCTTATATCAACGAGTGACTCGGCCGATCCGAGTTGGTAGAGAAATGCAAAGTCGATTTATATTCATTAGGTAAATTCTTTGCATTTTTCGTTCTGCCTTTCATGGTTGTCTTCTCACATTTTGTTTCATATTAATATCGTTCAAATAGATTCGATGGTAACAACAATAGGATGCATTCATCAAACGAGCAACGATTCATTAAATTTCAAATTGCGATTTCCAGAATTTCTTAAATATTAATTAAGAACCTTCCGAGAAATGGAAATAATCTGATTTCATTGGAATTTCTTTGTTTACTACGCAACTCACAATTATTCACTGTTTTTTTTACGTCTGTTGATCAACCTTGCAAGAACACGGGTTGAACGCGAAACGTTTTATTCTTAGAACGAGAAGGCAGCTGCATGTAATGTATAATTATTTTATGACTCGATTACGATGTATCAAAATGATTATTTAACGTAATATTTCTTTCTTTTTCTAAACGGATTAAAATTTTAATTTAGAAACTTTGTGAAACAGAGAAACGGCATAGTCAAAAATAAATTATTTGCCTTGCATAGGCAATGATTCGTTGAAAATATATTTGAATTTATTTTATCACGTGATAGAATTATAACCTAGAAATTAACAATTTAAATCGAAATTCAGCTGAAATAAAAACAAAATGTAAGTTTAAAATGTCGAAAAAGTTTAAGATACGATTTAAATTTAATATAATCAAAATTTATCACGTTTGAGTAAAATAACGAGAAAAACAAAATTACGGAGGCATGTAGTATTTTTAGTTGGAACAGATTTTCATGGAAAATAACTTACGCAATGCGGTCAATTACGTAAATTATGCCAGTCACTTATAAATAATCGTGTATAGTGAACGATTAAAGCATAAAGTATTGTGTAATTTTATAAAAATTTAAATTCGTCTTAAATTAATTTGCTGCATTTTTTCTCTAATATCTTTTATTTATATGAACATTCTCATGCGACTAATACTTTTTTTATTATATAAGTTATAAGCAATATTATAATATGTTATGCTTCGATATTTTATATAAATTTATGTTATTCAAACGCACTATATTTACAATTAATGAATTGCTACATTAATTAATAAAAGTGTGATTTCACAAAAATTTATCTGGTATTGAGTATTTTATTTTGAATAATTGTTTTAAATTTACAATAATAGATTTTATCAAATAGTATTTGTAAATAATTATGCGTACTTTGTTCATTTTAATAATAATTTCTTTTTCACTATATTTTAAATTTATTTTAGATATAATTAGAAATTTATTTAAAAAATATTTTTTATATGTTAAGACTGAATATTCATTGTATGCTTCATATTTGAAAATATTTTTACACCATATATGCTAGTTTCATGAAAAAATTAAAAATAATTTTGTTTTTTGTTTACAGATATAAGACTGTTATGCTGGAAATAAAGTATTTTCACAAAAGATGTTGACAGTAATGTGTCCAAACTGTCGTCACCGATTTCCAGCTTCAGGTTGTTGCGAACCTCAAAATATGGATGAAAATAATACTCTAATTCATCCAGCAGCCTGTTATTATGGTGGCTTATTAGTTCCTAAGCGCTATACTAGTGGTGGTGGTTGTTTTATAAATGCACCAACTATTATTCAACCTGTTATTAATACCTTCAATTATCCTTCAATGGCACTTGATTTGGAAAAGTCAAGAATTGATAAACAAAAGGAAAGTTCCCTTCAAAAGTTTAAAAAAAATACACAAGTTCTTGGATTTCCATTATTTAATGAAGAAATACAAAAAAATCAAAGTTCTGGATGTCAAATCACCACGAGTTGTGATTTAACTGGAGGAAGTATGACAATAACAACACCAAGTATACAATCTGGAGGCTGTTTAATTCAGAGTACAGATTCTGGGAGTTTTATGCAAACACCACATATGGAAATTCGCCCAAAATTGTGTGGTGGTGGATGTTTTATGCAAAAGCCAATATCAGCTGAAAGTCACGAAGCTTCTAATACATTTCATGAACAAAGAAATCAACAAGAAAATATGACTCATGAGAAAAGGATGTTTTTAATACCTCCAAGTGGCTGTCAGGAATTACCAGGGACTCGAAGAAGTACTTTATCACAAAAACTAGAAGAGGAAACTTCATTTGAAAATCGTGAAGAAAAATCAGTTTTTTCTAATTTTAAAGTGACTAATGTGCCAGCCATGCAATTTCAACAAACTAAAAATTCTAAAAAGGACGAACAAGAATTTGAACAGGATCAAGATTTTAATTGCTGTTGTAATAATGTTCAGAAGCTTTATCGTGTTAAGTCAAATAACAATCAAGTTTCTAAAAATCGTAACTCCATGGTTTTAGACCAAAATCCAGGAGTACAGATTCAAGTAAATGCGACTGTACAACTTCCTGCAAGTTTAGGACAATGTACAGTGAATATAACTGCAACTACTACAAATTCACCTGATTCTTTGACGGGTATAACTTCAAGAACTAGAAATAATTTTAATGGTGGAGGTTTAGTGCAAAAGAACGATATTCAGAATAATGATGAAAATTTTGATGACAGACGAGATAGATCTCCAACTACGCCAGTCTCTTGGTTAATGCCATGTCCTTGGAGTTTTGATAATTACACGATAGACAGGAATGCAGCTAGACTGAGTGAAATTAAAAGACTTTTACAAACTTGTGGCTGGTATCATGAGGGTCTTAGTTGGCAACAAAGTGAAAATTTATTAAAAAATACTGCAGTTGGTCGATGGTTGATGAGAGATAGTTCAGATAGCAGATATATGTTTGCTGTGTCTGTGCAGACTGCTAGAGGTCCTACCTCTGTTAGAGTACACTATTTTTTGGGACAGTTTCGATTAGATGCTGAACCTAGACTTGCTTTTGCGATTCCATTTTTTGATTGTCCAATTAAGATGCTGGAATATTATGTAGAATATTCCAAAAGTGTCGACGAACATAGAAAAGAAGTTTGGGTAGATTATAGTGGACAACTTTATAGTGAAATTTATTTGACAAAACCTTTAGTTAAAGGAGTTAGGTCCCTTAGTCATTTGGCCAGGTTAGTTGTTAATAGAAGTAAATTACCCACTAAACATTTACCACCATTAATTAGAAATTATCTGGCAGAATATCCATACAGTCTTTGAAAAATAATGCATAAGGTTTTTTTGATTTTTGGATTTTCTTTGTCAGTATTTCACAAAATTTTATAAAATTTGTATATTATACCATACTTAATATTAAGTAAATAAATAATGTTAAATAAATATATAAAGTGAACTTATGAACTGATAAATTTAAATGAATTCTAGTAAAATTCCTATTTCAGTTTCTTCAATTTTTAATAACAAATAAAATTATTTAATGAAATTAATTTATAAATTTATTTAAATTTCGTATTATAAAAAGTATATCATACCGTAAATTATAAAATAATAATTTTATTATATTAATTCCAAAAATCAAAAAAACTGTAAAATATCATTATTTTTATACATTTTGAAGCGATTTATACCAGAATTTGTGAAGTAATGAAATATATTATATGAAATATATGAATAAAATATATGAAATATACAGTTCAGCTAGTGAGACATTGAAAGTTACACTTTCGTAAATTAAACAATTAAAAATAGCTCCTTATATTTTATTAAAAGAGTAATTATTAAAGTAATTAACAAATTTGAAAATTAAGCGAAAGTGTATAATTTTGTTCATAGTCAGTAAAGAGCATAATATTATAAGATTGATTATACGACCGAGTTTTTTCTTATTTGAAATTTTCTTGGAAGACAGGGTACCATTTACATACTCTGCTCGGACCAATCAAATTTCTTTTCATAAATAATCGAATAAAATTTGTTTCTAAGTTTTTGGATCTGAAATCCTGTCTGATTATAAGTTTTGATAAGATTGTGAAGAAAGACATAATTATAAACATGGATCAAATTTTATTATAACATAATAAGATAATAGAATTACGTAATTAAATAATGGTAAAAATTGTATCAATGTATGATATATTTATTCAAAATTAATGTATAAATTTTATATAGAACTCGGTCGGTTTTGATATTTTTTGAACAATGATTGACAGCGTTTTTTAATATTGTAAATTTTTAGACTTTTGAAAACCTGAAAATCATTGTTTCAAACTGATTAAGAATAGCAAGAATGATATTAAATCAAATTCAATGAAGAAATCATAAGGCAGTATTAGACTTTAAATTGTCGATTTGACTCTTCGTTTTTCAAGAACAATAATATCGAAAGTTTAAAGCACTTTATTAATAGATACAATAAATTTGATTTTTTTATTAAAATACTTGTTTATTTAAAAAAAAGTATTACAATGATTAAAAACTTTAAGAAAATATATTATAACATACCCACATTTATATTATATATATATATTATAACCGTATATAATATGCAAAGTGCAATTAAAAGTAATAAAAGTAACATTATTTCCAATTTTCCAAATAAAGATTATATACCTATTTTATATAAAATAATATTTGAAACGAAGAGTTGAACTTGGCAAAAAAATCAAACATTAAATTAATTTAATTTTCGTTTATTACCGAGTTTCTCTAAATATATGTGGTGCGTGCCCTCGTATGTGTGTGTATATATATGTATGTATGTAAAAGAATCTTTGTATATGTACGAATAATAACGAATACGATATAAATGTCGATTGTTACGCAAAATCAGGTTGGATATATTTTTCTAAGTAAAAATCGGCGACATTTTCGAGGTAAACAATTTTTCTAATAAAAAATATTATACAGGGTGTCTCCAAACTGTGCCTCTTTAGATAAAATTATCGGAACGAATTGCATCACTTGAAACTTCATGATGCTGCATTTTTCCGTACTAGTAGTCTATCACCCCGTATAAATTAATATAAGAATTTTTTTCATTGTCTCTATATTAGAGATATGATTTTAAATTGTCGATGTATTTACCCTTCGTAGATCATTTCAAAAAAAAAGCTTCATATAAAAAAAAAAAACACTTTTTGTGCTAATTGCCAATTATATTTGTATCATAAATTGTTGATAACAATGTAAAATTAATTTATAGTTACCTATACATAAATTTAAGATGTTCTGTATGTCCATTTAGTTCTTATTGACGATGAAGTGGTAGCTACTATCATATGATGTTTGCGTTAATATGTAGCAAGATTGCGAAGGGTTAGTTAATTTCGATTTTCCTAATGCTAGAAGTCGATTCGACGGGAGTATGTTTGTTGTTGGAAACTGCCACTCAACGAATCCTATGATATGTTTTATATTGCGATTATGACAATGTATAGTGTGACATGAGTTAAATTATTAAAGAATTATTTATTATCATGATATATTGATAAGATGTTATTTTTCTTTCCTCTTCAGAACTTAATTTATTACAAATATGTAATTATTGTCACGATTTGTTAACTTGTAATTATCTGACAAAATGTTCATTTTGATAAAAGTTAATTACTGAACTAATAATAAATTGCAAAATAAATTTTTAAATAAAACAAGTAACATCAAATAGTTGGTTTTTAAATTATTTGTTTAAAATATCAGTCTGAAATGTAATAAAGTTGTTTATCAATGTGTAACAACATGTATATAATTCAATAATACTTTGTTGTTGAACATAAACATATTTCTTGTCCATAATATCGTAATAAGTATTATGAATATATAAGAACACTTTACAATTAAAATGAGGTAGAGCTGTGATATACCCTGAAGTTTATTTGCTTCTACGTATTGAATATGATAGAATAGGATAGAATTCTATATCGTGGAAAATGTGCTATTCAAACACTTATTTGGTGTCATGTATTTACATGCTGAACATAACAGTAAACTGTAAACATATTTCTTGTTCATCATATTTACATTAATAATACTATCATGATAAGTATTATGAATATATAAGAGTATTAATTATTACAATTGAAGATGGAGCAGAATTGTAGTGTCCTAAAGTTTATTTGCTTCTACGCATTGAAATTCAATAAAGTACAATAAAGTACAACTTCTATGCGTGGAAGATGATATGCTATTCGAACATTTATTGGGCGTTACATATTTACGTGTTGTAAACAAGAAATGAAGTGTATGAGAAGTGTATTTACTCTTTATATTCAATTACAAAATATGACCTTCTCACTAATTAGTTTGAAGACAATATTGCCAACCATACATAATGATAACGCCGAGTTTTTATCTGTAATCTGTCCAATAACTGATATTGTCCTTGGGTATGCACGCAATGTATGTACATTTACTTAAACAAGAGTGATTTGTCTTTGAGTTATTAATTATATTAGTTATATAGAATGAAATTCCAAACAAATTATTAGAAAGAATAATCTAATTTAATATTATTGAATTTGTTTTAGTAGCATTCATAAGCATCTGATACAAACAATTAGGTACTAGTATTTAAAAAAATAAAAGTGATCCAAGTTTTTTTATTGAAAAAACATTTTTGATATTTCTTGTATTCTGATTTATCGTTTATTCATTAATAATTAACTTTTGTCGAAACTGTTTAAAAAATTGTGCTATATAAACCATTATACTATATAAACAATTTGTATGAATTTGAATACCTTAATTACTATAATTTTAAACAATATTAATTTTAAAATTTCTTTCCTTTAATCTCTTTAAGTTTTCGATTTAGTTTTTGAACGGCATGTTTTTAACGATTTATTGGACAAATTGCATTAAGAAGAAATTTTTAACTTGAGGATTCTAATGTATTGTTATGTGTAATTATTTACAATATCATTAATTAGTATTTTAAATAAAATTCAACATAAAGAAATAGAAATAAAAAAGTACATTCTTGCAATTATTAAATAAATAAAATAATTGTACAATATGGAACTTTTAATATGAAATTACAATATGAAGCGTTCTGAAACGTATCAACATTTTGTTTTAATAATTTTTTTAATTTTTTTGTAATAAATTGAACAATCATTTTGTACTGTTTCAATTATCTGCATAACATGTAATTTTCTTCTTTATACTTTTTTTTTGGATCTTACTTTTCACTTAGCTTAATTTAATGGCTTTCAGAACGCTTTAACATTATTGTGCAGCTGTGCAGTTTCCATTGTTACTTTTCGTGGCTCTAGTATCGATCTTCGCTAACCTTACAAGTGATAGGTGATGTTATCATTACAGAATGTAAATCAAATTTTGTCCTGAAGTATCATTGATAGAAACGAATTTAATTTTAATAATAATATGGAACTAATTCAAGAAGTTAACGTAACAAAATAAAAGGCTATTTTAAAAGAATCAACAATGTCGAATAGCATATTGTTAAATATCTCGGAAAGTTTAAATGCATCTGAAGCTGCACTTCGTCTTCTTATCTCCATATTCCTTGGTAATGATGTTTTTAAAACAACGTTGTCCTCTTTTATGGTTTTATGGTTTTCATCTATAGTATTTAAAATTAATAAATTTTTACATACCCGTATATATACGTACAATGTCTGATCTAAATTCATTTAATTTTATTACATCACTGATTGCATAATTGATTTACATTTTAATTTACTCGTTACGTATTATGATTTCTTATATACATCTTTTTTAAATTTTAATTTTTAACTTTAGAATTCAAAATGCTTTCATAGTTTCAGAGTATTTTGAAGGTTATGTACTTCACCGTGCAGATGCGTGCATCGTATTTATTTTTGTAAATTAATAAAATTAATGCCAATAATACCTGTTAAAATAGGAAATAACATTTCTTAACATTTATATTATTTGTAAGAATAAAAATATTTAATTACTTTATTAGTAATTCTATTTCTTATCCTATTATTATATTTTTTTTATTATTTACTTTTTTCTGTATCTATTTTTAGTTGTATTATTTAGCATGAGTAATTCATGAAAAAATTGCAAAGTAAATGCGATGTTTGTAATATCAAGTTTAATGTTTTTGAAATTATGAATTATTTTCTTTGTTTTATATTTACTTAGGTAAAAATAGTAATAATAAAAACATGTAATAATCCTTATCACAATTATTCGTATGTTATTTAAATTTCAAATATTTGATATATTTTATTATTATTATTATTGTTTAGAACTGTATATGATTATAATTAGACAACATATGCGAATGTTATTAATATGATTAATTTAAAAATTGATGAATGAACTAGTAGACACTCTCTTAACCGGCCAATATGGAACCAGTCAGATAAATGAATAACTGATTAATTGAACAGTACTTATATAGAGATTAATTGAATAGTATTTATGTATAGATGAATAAATTTAGTGAACAATGTTTAAAATAAATATCTCTATAGATAAAAACACGTGAAGAATGTTTGCATTGTAAACATATAGTAGATTAAAGAATTTATTATATAATTTAATATTATTTATTATTGGTACATTTTTTCTTCTATTTTTGTGAAAACAAATGATACATTAACAAAATCTGTTTCCATAAATAGTTTACTATATACAAGAGCAATGTGTACAACAGCAATTTCCAATAATGAATTATACAATAATAATATATAATTATACAAATAATATAAAAATTCGAGAATCAAAAAGGTGTTGACATATGAGTTTTTGTAATTCTACAGTTCCACCATCTATTTGAATAGAATATTTTAAGATAAGCGTTTTTTTCTCATGTTGGCGCGATGTCTTTCGATAACATTCCAGTATTTACAAAAGAATATTTTGTAATTTTTATAATATTTTTTTTATTCTCGAATTTTATTACTATTGTATAACTCATTCGAAATTGCTACTGCGCATACTTTTGTTAATTTTGTTAACTATTTATCGAAACAGATTTTTCCAATATATTACTAGTAATAGTTACTAGTTTTCATAGTAACATCGCCAAAAAACTAATACTTTTTTATGCCAATACTTTTTTGACTCACTGTAGTTTTTGATGTAATTGACATGAATTGGTTGCGTTGTTACATCGAAAAAATCAACGACTGGTTGACTGTTTTGTATTAAACTCCATTATTGTTAGAGAAAAATTATAATCTGTTTGTACAATAAAGCATTAATATTAACGAGACAAACCAGTGTATAAGAGGGTGTATGTACATATTACGTATACTTAATATCAATAGTTAAAAGTAAATATTTATAATACAAAACGTATGTAAAATGAAATATTTTTAAACTTGATGAAACTCAAGAATAATACAATTATAACTGAACTTTCAGGATTACCGATCGCTCTTCTTCACAGATATACTTTATACGGAAAATGTCCAGTTTGTCAACATATATTTTTCGCAACCTGTGGCGTTTTGATTTGCTTATGGAATTATGGTAATTATTCTTCACAAAGTGATATTTAAATGATTCGCGGAAATGACTTGAAATTTTGCGTGATTGTCTTTTTTACTTTATAATTTATTCAAATATGTTAAATTAATTAATGATAATTAAATGGTAAATGAATTTAAAAAATCTATTTAAATTTTGATCAACGCAGGAGCTCTTACTGTTCAAGTATGTATTTAAGTTACTAATCATAACTTGAAATTCGAATCAGAATTAAAATTTGAGTATTTACATATCCAGTAGTTGCTATCGGAAGTTCTATCGTAACAACTCAAATATTAATGAAGCTATGTATAATTGAAGTATTTCGTTTGACTGAAATAATTAAAATTAGATATATATATGACCTCTGCGGTCGTGTATTCCATATGAATGAAACAATTTTATTTGAACGAATTTTTTATTTACATTGCGTATTCAAACCGGATATTGTAGTTACATTATAATAGCATTATTCTTTTGTGGTTTATATGTATATATGTACTTACTAATATACAATTTAAGTACAAACAAATTTTATTTTCTAGCATTATACAATCAATTATTTTATATATATCAATTATTTTATATATATCAATCTCTGTAATAAAAAAAGCAATAAAATATTTTTGAATTATTATTCGGAATGAAATTCCAGAAGGGTCATCTATTTTTATTGTTTCGAAGAAATTTTCATCTCCTTTGAATGAATATATTCAATTCTGCTGGTCTACACTTAAAATTATTATAGATTGCAAAAGCAATTGTCAATTAATAGAGAAATCACGGATATAATCGGAATAATATTTTATTTACAGTTATATAAGATAATAATTTTCTAACTTGGTGTAGAAAAAACAAATTTATTTGTTTTCTAACGAATGATCTTTTGATGAGTCCAATATTATCCACATCATTAAGTTGAACAATTTTGTATTAACTACATGTAAATTATGGAAGATTTAATAGATTTTTTCAAATATACTCGTAGTCAAAGAAAAATACCGAAAATGACTCATTATTTTATTGTTTTTAATACAAACTTCTTCAATTTCTTTTTATATTAAGTCATTTTTTAATGCTCAATTTTATCAAACAACACGTACTTTCGATGTCTTGTTCAATGCATATATATTAAAAAATCAATATTACATATATACAGGGTGGGTCACCACATATTGCCATCTAGATTTACGTCATTATTATTACACGTAGCGAAAAATGTTTCAGATGAAGTTGAATGGTTTCGAGAGAAGTACATTTTGATGATACTAGTTTTCTTGTAGGTGGACGTATAGAGGACATATGAAGGTCATCAACGTTTTTTTAAATGGAATCATATATTTTTTATTGCATCAGTTGATGCACCTTGATATTCTTTACAAAAGAATTAACTTATTTATGTTAAAAAGTCATAGTTTAGAAGATATTTTAATTTTAATTTAAATTTAATTTTAACAAGACATGGAAGAACAAGGATAGTATTCTTATATTTATATTGTCTTCATTTTTCACGCATAGATTTTGATGCAATAAAAAATATATGATTCTATTTTAAAAAATGTTAATGACCTTCATATGTCCTCTACACGTCCACCTACAAGAAATTTCATCGGAAACATTTTTCGCTACGCATAATAATAATGACATAAATCTAGATGGCAATATATGGTGACTCACTTTGTATATATGAAAACATTTTTTGATACAATTAATCGTTTTAAAAATATTTCAGAAATGACTTATGGGTATAATTTTTACTTGTCAAATGTAATCATAACAGTTAAATATAAGTTTTAAAATCGAGATGTTTAATTCATTTTTCCAACTTAATTTGTCATTTGGTATCAAATTAATATAATATAATATAAAATTAATATATACAATGAAAAAATAAATAGTTAAATTTATAAATTTTTTTATTGACAAAAATAGGTTGAAATTTAACTGCATATAAGATTCATAAATTCTACTGTAATCCAAGTATAAGCCACGTATAAATAATTTTTATATTATGATCTTATTTTCTTTAGTTTTATCTAATTATTTATAATCATTTATTTTAAACTGCACATGCAATTATGTTATAATTAAATTATAAGTATTTATATGCAGAAGTGGTGCTTTGAATGCATAATTGTGGTATAATAATAATAATTAGAAGGCAACACTACTACCTGTCAAAAGACTTGAATATTATTTGCAACTTTGACATCGTATTTTGTTATCAAAAATCTTGAAAATATACATTATATATTAGATATGTTATAGAATAGAATTATATGTTAAAAAATATTGAAAATATATATTATATGTATGAATTACTAGTCTGCACTCAAAAAGACGGTATTAAATCCACCTTATACCTTCGATTGTGTTAATTCCTTTTTTTTGTAATTTAAATTAACTACTGTCATAAAATCCAGAAGTCATCTATTTGATAAAGATACTAGAGTTATGTCATTTTTGCTAGTGTTTTCGATGTAAATTAAAATACGTTTGTTCATTAATTTCACTATTATCAAATTATACAGTTATATCATTTTCTTTTGAAAAATGATCTTCATTGAAATCGAAGTATTTTATCATCTGATCATAATAAATAGGAAATTGCAGATAAGTACATTATGTTGTTGAAAATAAGAATTTATCATTGTTTATTTTATTTCATCCTCTTCAGTTGCTAAATAGAAATGTATACTTAAATGTTATAGTCATAAATAAATGTATCTAGTCAAATGTTTATTCAAAAATGGTACTGAATTATCAACTGAAAAATATAAAATTATAAATATTAAATATCACATTTTGCTTGGTAATTATTTATTTTCGTGCAATATTACTATCTTAAACTATGTTATAATATTATTATTATAATATTATAATGTATAAATGTATATGTAAAATATGTAAATATGTAATTACTATACATTAGAGTAATCTTCTTAATACTTAGCTAGTGATTTGGCGACTATGATTGATCATCATTAACTATCCATTGCGAAAATATATGTGTATTTAAAATATAACATATTTATTTGTTATCATATACGGTTCTCTAATTATTATTTCATTGTGTGTTTAATTTAAATGTGTACAGATTTTTTATAGGTATTTTGTAGATACTTATAGATACATGAGAAAATATTTGATTATTCATGTCTAAATCTGGATACCTCGATACTCAAGTCTAATTTCAATTGAATACAGTAGAACTCTGCTTATATGAACTAATTGAATAATTTATATAATTGATAGCTAAATGCATTCAAGTTAAGTTCATTCAATTAATTTAGTAAAATAAAAAAATTCATTTAATTAACTTAGTTTAAATAAATGAAGAACATATAAATGTAGTTCCACTATATATCACATATATATATATATATTTTTTTTTTTTGTGAGTATTCAAATATTTAGATATTCAAGATGCGGATGTCCGTAAATTTCAAAAAATAGTAAGAGCTCTAATAAATATGTTAAAACAATTTTTCATTTGCTTAACGATGAAAATAGATAAATTGATTAACTATTCGATAAATCCAATTTTACAAAAATATTTTCACAGGATTTAATATACTTCATTCAGCAGCGACGGTGTACGTCACTTATCGGGTCTTAAAACGTCTTGGTGGTTCGTCCCTGTCTGTTATTATTATTTTCATCTTCAATATGGCTTATCTTCTATGTGGTATGAAGGAATTATAGTACATTATTACTTATTATTGTGTAATAGTTTGTACGATTTATAAAAAAATACCTAAATTGATAAGGAAGTAACAGCATGCGAAGAAACTTACGAATTTTGTAGCAGAAAATGCTTAACACGTTATATATAATTACTTTTATTGAGGAAATTTTAATGTTTGCAAACTTTTTTGAAATCATGCGAACTATTATTTTTAAATATTATTGAATATTTTCTTATTATTAATTATATTTATGTCTATTTTTAATATTTTGAAATTATCATTAATTTTTTAATGAAAATAGCAAATAATTTAATATGTTTTATGTGATTTCGATCACTGGTGACTGACATTTTATGGAATATAATAATATACATTATATTCAATCGGTTCACTCGAATATCTTCGAAAGTATGAAAAAATATTTAAGATATACATATGAATTAATAGGTTTTTATAAAGAATGTCGAGCTACATCGTTTGACGCTTTAAAAAATATATACTTTCATTTAAGAAAATAAAGTTGATCTTCACATGTACATATGTATTATATGTATTTATACTTACATCAGAGAATGTATCTCCTGAAATCATTTTTCTCTTTAACACATTTTTTCATATCATGTTTAGATATTTAAGTAGGTTGATTTAAATGAGTCATCTTGTATAATTAATTAATTATATAAAATAGTATATTATAATTAATTCATTAATCAATATTGAGTTGTTGCACATAAAGACATTATACTTTGCTAGTCACTTTAGTACATAAACGTATTCACGAATGATAGTATCAATGCTTGTAGCATATAAATTTGTCTAAATTTTTTCTTAATTGTTCAAATAATAAGATGGTTTTCATCAAACAACAAAAATAATAAAATGAAACGAAACTTGAATATTTTACATATTACAAATTTAAAAACTTTAATTTAAATTCTACAAGCAAACTATGTTGCAATATGAATAAAATACTTGAACCAAATGTCTCAAAAAATTTGTTTAGATCATACAAGATAAGTCATTCAACTATCATCTAAATTTTCTTGTAAATTATTTATTTCAAAAAAAAAAAACAAAGAATATTTTAAATGAAAATTGTTTGATATCAAGCGAAGCGTACAATGTAATAATCAGTTTTTTGACATTTCGCTTTTTTATTGAGATATGAGCTTTGTATTTATACAATATACAGAATTAAAAATTAATAAATATTGGGAATTTTTAATTTAAACTATTCAAAATATTGTTCAATACATTAAATACAATTGCATTGGCAATTAATGAGAGCGAATGATACACATTCTGTTTCTGTTTCTGTTCATGTCATAACATATTCTAACAATGTGATTCTTTATGTCTTTAGATTTTATATAGTCGTAGATGACTCGCGATAAATTTCATTTTTTGGGTGCCTCCAAAGAAACTAATCAAGTGGTCTTTTAAATGGAACAGTTAAATGATTCATTCTGTATATCCATTTAAAATGAACCGTGTAATCGTCCAAAAGTCGCTTGAATAATAATGCTTGACTAAAAACTTCATAAATACGTATGTCACATTTAATATACTCCGGATCTTCCTCGAATTATTTCTTGACTATCATTTTTTCAAACATCTAAATCATTTAGAGAACTTAGAAACTTTTCATTAAAAATAACTCGTACTATACAATTATGCCATTTCAGCGTCAAAATTGATAGCCAATGGGACAATTTAGTTATTAAACTGCGAATTTTCATGCAAATTCACATTTTTGAGGATATAAATGAAAAAATATAATTTCAGTAGAAACTTGATTTACATACCAAATATGAAAAGCATTATACTTCAATTGTTTTATATATTTTTTCATATTCTATGTAATTTTCCACTTTAAAGTTTTCTATAAATGCATAAAATCTGCAGTCTAATTATAACATCATAATGATTGTATTATAATGACTAAACTCTTCCATTAACTGAAGACTTTGATAGGGAATATTTGCAAATTATTTAATGAAAAATGGCTTGCACTGATTAGCTCCATTCTCTCCTCGAAAAAAAAAAAAAAAAAATGTGAAAACGAAACTGAATGATATCTTTGAAAAATTTCTTGCGTTAAGAAATATTGATTTTTTTTAAAAAAAGGCATATAAAAAGTACTAATATTTGGACTAAGTGTATTGAATTTAGAAGAACGTATTTCGATTAATGAATATCGTATTTAACGGAATAATAAGTATTACAAGTTTCTTTCGAAATACGATCGTGTGTAACATGTGCAACAACCTAATGTTTCATTGTTCATTTTAATTTAAAATAATATAATCTGTTTGAATAAAAAGTCAGTTGAAATCGAATTCGCAGTAAACGTGATAATATAATAATTGATAGAATGATAATTTCACATATATTCAATAGTTACTGTATTGGTTACGTAGAACTAATACAATTTATATAAATCACAAATCAATATATGATCATAAAATTTAACGTGTATAGATAATTATTACTTTGCGGTACATGTTACCGTTTCATATGAAATGGTGCATGTAAAATTCTTGTGACTGCAAAATTATTTACGAATTCTATACACAGTATATAACAGTAAATTTAACAGATGCAAAAGTATATAATTATACACAATTTCTCATGATGTATTCAACACTCAAAAAATAAATTGAATATTAATGACTCGTTGGAAGAGAATATGGGAATGTTTAAATCAATACTTTCTAATCTTTTTTATCCTACGCATTTTTTCCATCATATTTCAGGATATAACTCATCTGTTACTAACAGATATTCTATTCGTAATGTAATTTGTAAACAAATTTGAAAAGTCTAATTAATCAAAAGTCTAAAAGTTTAATACTGAACGAAAGATACATAACAAATTAAAAATTTATCTTAAAATATATACTTTTTGATATATTTATTCATTATATTGTAATATGTTAATTTCTTTGAACATTTGATAAGCAAACAACTTTAGTCAAAGAATTAAGATAAATGGGGATTTAATTAAGAAAAACTCTACTTATACATGAAACTGTTAAAAAATTTTTCTTCTCTCTATGTTTACAATATGTCAAAAATTATATATATTGATACAAAAATTCAATAAAAATGTCATAGTTATTTTGATATAAACATAGTTAACTGGATATAAAGGATTAAACGTATTGGTTACGTAGATAAAGACAAAGATATATTTATCTCCTGTTTGGTGCTACAAGTTTGATTTAATTTGGATGCAAATGTATTTGATGTTTTTCAATTCGTTTGAAAATCATAATTACATATTAATTTTTAAACGATAGAAAAGACTTTACGTAAGTTTAATTTTTGCACTATGAATCTCACTTGCATTTTAACGCGGAATTTATGTTTTATGTACGTTAAGAAGAGATTTATTGAATGCAAGGTGTTCTGAAATATGTGGAATTACATATACATAAAAAATACTTCATATAAACATATTATTATTCTATTTATTTTATTTTCAAGTTATAACAAGTTTTTTAACACACTACATCTGCATAAGAACTAAAACCTGCAAATGTTTTATTATTGAGTGCTTCATTTTTTTTTAGTTATTTGTTGGAAACCTTACTTGTCATTTTAAAAACGCTTAATATTGTATAATATTATATAATATTGATATTATATAATATATAATTATATAATATTAATAAGCGTTTTCGATAATGAAATTCAAATAATCTTGTAATAGGAATCCATTAATAGGATCTTAATAATTTATTCATTTATTTAAAAATCAATTTGGAAAACACGTTTTTCTTTATCAGTGATAGCATAAAATCGCGATTGTTAGCAATTTATAACGTGAAAAAATTTATATAAATTTACACAAATGTTTTTTTTAAATACTTTAGAAGACGGAATATACCTATTTGGAATAATTTTTCTGGGCATATATTTGCACTTCACATTTTAGAACGAATGATGGATCTATAATTTTAAATTATTCCTAATTCTTCTCTAGATATCAATAACGAATGCAAATTATCGCAGTAACACAATGTCGATTGAGCTGTTCTGCATCTTACAAATTCCGTACCAATTCTAAAACTATTTCAATTTGGAATAATGCTATTTTGTTTTCATTGACATTCAGTATATTGCGAAGTGATTCATTCATATCGTACCGAATGTTAATAAATAATAAAAGTTGATTTTACATTGAAATTGCTTTTAGCATCTATGTATATTGATCAGACATTTTTTAATAAATACTTACTGAAATCCTACTAAAATAATAATATAGTATAGTAAAATATCTATAAAAGTAATATTGGATTTCTATTTTTTGATACTTTGTATATATTGTTCATTCAAAAATTATTCAACCATCAGGATAAAATACAACAATGGATTAAATTAAAAATGTATAGCTTGAAAAGAAGGATAAATAAAACACATTTACGTTAAGTCTTTTTTATCTTTTAAATTCTCTAAAATGATTTCTACATATTACAGAACACCTCTTGTGATTAAATAATAATTTAATACACATTGAAAAATAATATTTGTTTTTGTCGTTGACAGGATATTATATGACAAGTACAGATGACTATGATATAAAGTGGACTATGCCACAGTGTGTATTAGCTCTGCGATTAATTGGTCTCTCGTTCAATTTACTAGACGGTCAAAAATCCGAAGTATGTATAAGAGCAATAACTAGTACATTAAAACTAACTAAAAGCTAAAATTTAAGTTAAATACAATCGTTAAAAAGAAAAAAAAATGGAAGCTCCTTTTGGGGCCAAGAAGTTTAAATAATCATATTACCGTTTCAGGAAAAGTTGTCTGCATCGCAGAAACAAGTGGCCTTGAAAGAACAACCTACGTTTTTAGAGATTGCAGCATTTACATATTTCCCAGGATCGTTTCTCGTTGGGCCACAATTTAGTATGAAACGATATTTAGACTATGTACATGGCCGATACACGCTGATCGATAAGGATTCTGTAAGTCATATTAAAATATTAATTAATTAAATAATAAAAAGCATTATAAGAATGTTTTATTCAATGTACAGGAGGTCCTAGTTCTTTCCGATCAAACGTTGTCAATCTTTTCTATATATAAATGTCATATAAACATATGCCATTAAAGAGTTATGACTAATAAAAAATGAAAGCATGATTATGCGGATGATTTGTACAATTTCACATTCTTAGAAAAATAAGTAACTAAATAGAATCTAGAGAAATAGATGAAGAATTATCTCATCTATTAAATGTTACAAAGAAAATTGTACTTTGAGTATTTTATAGATGAGTATTGAGTATTTTATAGATTATTGTGCATTTTTATATAAATGAAAATTTTCCACAAATGCAGAAAAACAGTCTAGTTATGATAGAAAGAAATGATAGATGAAATGAGCAGTAATATTGCATAATCAACATAATTGTATCTCTCTTGCGAAAGAGTTAATGTGCGAATTAGAACAAAATCAAAATGATCAAAAGTAATGATTCAAAAAGTAAATTCAATTTTGTATTGACAGGCATGGTGAACATGAAATTATTATATATCAAATACCTTCTGGTTATTATTAGATGTAAATATTCCTTATCTATTTTATACATTTGATATATCATACTTTCAATGATACATTTTTTTCTTATTTTGATCTATAGAATAAAATGACAATGTTTGTTTGAAAAAAACTGGAACACCATGTATAGATCCTCTCAGATTTTTCTAATATGCCAATGTATTCTATTAGTAAAAGTACATTATACAAACATAGGTTCATAAATGTTTAAAAAATTATTTTGTTAATTGAAAATTATTTCTATTATATTATCATTATCAAAATATTAAATATTCTGTTAAAAATTATAAAAAAGAAAAAAGTTTACCGGACCAATAGTTAATTCGTATTAGAAATTAACGTCTACGTATAGAAAATATTCTACATATAAATGATTATAATTAAAATAAATAGATCTATACAATCATGTTTTTATCCAACAGAAAGCAATGTTAATTTTGATAAAAATATTTGTATCTTTTAAACAATTATAAGAAAATAAAAATCTGAAATCAATCATATTAACAAATTTAGTCGTTCTAATGTTAATACAAAGAATTTCTAATGCATTTCGAATGCTAAAACGAAATCAATAAAAAAATGCGATAGAATTGGTTCCTCATTGATGTTAACTTCGTACTCATAGATATAGGTAACGTTTTGAAATAAAATAAAATTAAATGTCAATCTGTTCTCATATTGTATTGAAAAAAAGAT
Source organism: Frieseomelitta varia (assembly GCF_011392965.1). Lineage (NCBI taxonomy): Eukaryota > Metazoa > Arthropoda > Insecta > Hymenoptera > Apidae > Frieseomelitta > Frieseomelitta varia. The sequence goes on from NW_025109417.1 coordinate 247,801, forward strand.
CAATCCATTGTTATTTTATATTTTGTTATATGTGTTAATAACTAGAGATAATATAATAATACATTGAGATAATCTCGTGGCACGTTTTATATAATATCAACCTAAAAGTTAATTATAGAATATCAAGTTATACAAGTTATAGAAAAAGAAGTAATTAATTTTTCGTATTTTTTTTTAGAATTCTGTGAAGGAAGAAATTGAACTTCATGATTGCATTATTCCTGGTATTTCTCGAATGTTCCTCGGATTCATATACTTGATATGCTACCAATTAGGGACTTCATACATTCCCAATCAATATCTATTGAGTACAGAATTCCAGGAACAGACATTTTTCAAACGTCTTTTCATAATTGGCTTTTGGGGCCATGTCAATCTTTACAAATACATTTCTTGCTGGTTATTAGCTGAAGGGGTAAGCAAAGTATACATATATATAAGTAAATAAATAAATTATTTTATTGCTAAATTACTAATCTTTTTATCTTAATAATTTTTTAAAGTTATTTTTTTAAATTTTATAAAATATAAAATTATATAATTATAAATATATATATTGCATATCAATAAATAATTTATAATCAAAAAATGTTTACTTATTATCGTTTGTTTCTGTATCATGAAAAATATAATAATTTTTATTTCAGGTTTGTACAATTTTTGGTTTAACATATAATGGAAAGAATAAGGATGGTCGTCCGTTGTGGAACGGTTGTGAAAATGTAAAGTTGTTGAAATTTGAAACAGCAAGTCATTTTAATGATTACATTTTGTCATTCAATATAAATACCAATACTTGGTGCGCGGAATATATTTACAAGAGGTTAAAATTTTTGGGTTCAAAAATATATAGCCAATTTTTCACTCTGGTTTTCCTCGCAGTATGGCATGGATTTCATTCAGGATATTATTTGTGCTTCTTCCTTGAATTTGTGATCACGTTCGCTGAGAAAGATGTAAGTTTGATATCTTTTATATGTCAATTGTTTTATGCAATGATGAAACAATTGGTTCTTTATTTAAATGATGATCAAACAAAAGATTGTTTAATGACTTATTTAAAAATTTCATAATTCATAAATACATTATTCTAAATGTTATTACAAATAGTTACAAATTATGTTTATTTTTGGTAGAATTAATTTTTAATGTTATTATATTATCTTTCCTTAAAATGTAATTTATTAAATTAGTAAGATAAACTATGTTAAGTAAGTCATTATTCAATTAATGAAACTGTTATTAAAGTAATTAATGAATCATTTGCTATTATGGTGAATGAAATTTTTTATTAATTTTTTTAGTTGACTCAAATATTGACGAAGCAGCAGAAATTACAAAGCTTGTTAAAAAATCATCCAGCACTTCAAATACTTACACGGATTCTGATGATGATGCACACATTTGTTTTTATGGGTTACAGTCTTATTTGTTTTATATTTTTGTCTTACTCTCGTTATACTCACGTTTATTCTTCCGTTTATTATTGTGGTCATATAATATATTTGACCTATCCTTTTATTTCTATATTCATCAAGAAATTTTTTTTTAAAAAACGTCCCAAGAAGCTTGAGTAGTAATATAACAAAATTTCTGAACAAGTTTTATTGTTTTATTAATGATATTAATGGTATTAAAAAAAAATAAGGGAAAAAATGGGAAACGAGAATGGGAAATGGGAAATGGGAAGGAATAATAAAAAATACTTTGTCTTCAATCGCACATAACTTGTTAAAGTACAAGAATATTTACAAACTATTTTTGAAGAGCGCTAATTACTATAGTAAAATATACAATAAATTTTGTATGAATGTTACGGAGGATTGCAATTTTCGTAAAAACGAAAGAAAATTTATATTAAAATTTTTTTTTAGAAATAAAGAATTGTTTATACTTGTTGAATTTTCTTTTTTTCTTTTTTTTTGAAAAGAAGAGCAAATCTCAATTGTTTTTAATTAACAAAAACTTAATAGATTTGAGAATGTAATAATAAGTTTAAACGAAGCAATGAGTGTCTACATATTTATTTTAGATATTTGAGAAAATATTTTACTTTTAGAAATATACGTTAAAAAAAATACGAGAAAATATTTTACTTTTTGTAATATACGTTATATTTGATATTAGAAAATGAAACAGATACTTAATATTACTTAAAATACAAGTGATGTAACCTCAGTTTGATCTTATGTGATATTGTACATTAAATATAAGGAAAATATCACTTTCTTTGATTAAAAGATGGAATTCATTTTTGAACTATAACATACTGTTTTTATAAGGTTTTTAATACGTACAAAATACTTAAAAGTGCATTTGAAGAAAATGTGTTTTTTTTTTAATTGATAAAATTGTGCTCAATATTACTTTTAATCATAGTGTAAGCAGTAAACATTTTCATAAATATTATTTTTCGTAAATATGGGGAATTTAAATATTGAAATAGAAAGTTATGATAGCGATTATATCGATTAGTTAAACTAATGTTTAATTAATTTAAAAATTATATGTTACTAAAATGAATTTTTCATTTTTGGTTAAATTATAATTAGAATTGAATATGTTGTAGATTTTATATGATTAATATGCATTATTACTGTATCTGTATATTATTAAATATGTTTGTATTTTTAATCCTTTGAGTGCCAAAGTTGATCAAATATATGTATACGAGAAATTGTAACTTGTGAGATCACACTTAAAAGAGTTAATTTATGAGTATTTCAGTATTGAAATATAATTGAGTATTTTTCAAATTAAAGCGAGAGAATGATCGCATTATCTTAGCACTTAGATACAGCCTGATGTAAATGAGTGTTTTATAATAAATTTGCCACGCATTTTATGATTTGTATGAAATTAAAATTTGTGCATGTATTCCGAATGAAATATCGCTCAGGGATAGTAAATTGTTTTACATAACTTAATTCAGACGAGCAATTTGCACAATAAAAGAAATGTACTTAGTACATTTCCTTTTTTTAGAAAATTAATATACAGTCACACTGGAAAGTCTCGGTACACACGATTAAAAATGATCGATATTTTGAATTCCTATTAACTCCGTAATAAAATTGTACAGTAAAGTTTAAGCAATCTTTGTAAACGGTAGATTTCAATCTTCAAGATTGTAGTGAAGTTAGTTATAAAAAAAATTTTGTTGTGTCTACAAAGGCATTTGAATTTGCAAAATTTTTGAAAGAAAAAGTTTCTTTATTTAATTTCAAAAGAGAGATTTAATCTCTTCAAAAGAGACGTAAAAATATCTTTGAAAAAAAATGCAGAATTTTGAAAATGAAAGCTTTATGCCTTAAAACGAGGATCTAAGATTTTTTGTTAAGAAGTCACAGTAGTTTAAAATGTCGATAATATTTACTTCTGTTTTTGTTTAGAAGTTATATTTTATAAAAAATATCTACACTTTAAATTATAACTACTTAGCAAAAAATCGTAAACCTATCAATCTTATACTCATTTTGAAGTTATCATATTTTCAAACTATTATATTCATTTTTTTCAGAGATACTTTTATATTATTCTAAAAGAGATTAGAAATATATTTTTTCTCAAAAATCTTACAAATTCAAACTTCTTTTCTTTATAAAAAAATATCTTTTTCATAACTAAATTTATTACCATTTTGAAAATTGATGCTTTCCCTTCACAATGATTCCTTAAAATTTATTATATGATTTCTTTCCACGGAATTAATAACAGTTAAAAATGTCGATAATATTTAAATGTGTGTACAGAGATTTTCTGGAGTGCTTGTATGTAATTTTATGTAACATATATGAAGAAAATACATTTTTTTATCATATTGGTTATTGGCTTCCATATTCACCAAATTAATGTAAACTACTGGTATACATCGAGCTTTAAACGTTCTATGCCAACCCATTTGCGATACAAGTTGAATTTGTTATCTTTATTATTAAGTAACTATATATACTATATATGATGTATATGGTTTAAATGAAAAGTTATACGAAAATAGTGAGGCACGGAAGTGTTAAATGAATAGAAGTACATACATATTGATAAGTTAAATTGATAAAGTCCTCTTTATCTAAAAAGAAAAACGACATTTTAATATTAATTTCTTCTCGCATAATATTGAATTGTATAAATTATAAATTTAGTTATAAGTAAATTAAAGCAAAAGATAAATATTAGATTGAGTAATAAATTCATTTATTTAGAGGTGTAAGATTTGTAGCGATTGCTGCGATTTTCATTTTAAAACAAATATTCCTACGTTTCATCAAGATATTAAAAATATGTTGGATATAAAAAAATATGCTAAAAGTTTCTCTTCCACTGGACCTAACAGACTTCTCCATATCAATTTAAGTTAAGTTAAACTAGTTAACGAAACGTTGGAATATGTTTCTTAATATTTATTAAATAATATGAGCTTCGAAGAATATAGTTAAACATATCAAGATAAATTTTCTAAGAATAATTCAGTAAATATGTAATAAGTCAAGCCTTTTTGATGATGAGTTTTTACTCTGCTATATTTCTGGAAAAACAAAGCAATATGCTTGTGAATAATTTCTATTTGAAGAAGAATTATGAGGATGTGAATAGATAATTATGTCTTACTATAATAATGTACTGCAATTTGGAAATTATTTTATTTTGAACTTTACTTTTGTTAAATTCTGGGAACATATATTTAAATCCTTTTATAATGAAAAAAGAAGATTTACTTATGTAAATAATTTATGTAATTGAAGAAATCTCTAAGCTGAGTTCTGTTGATAACTCAATCTAAATGATAAAAGACGAAATAAATAAATGATGAAATAAATTGGTTCTAGATTCTTAATTACGTATATTTATCTTGCCATAAAATGAATGAACAAATGAACTTATCACTCAATTTAATGTATCGTAAGTGAAAGAGAAAAAAGAATTAGTAAATACTTTTATCCAAAGAAAATAAAATAAATTATTTAAGCAATTTTTTAAAAAGTTGTAATTATTCGGGACAACTTTTGCGAGATATTTTTATAGATTGTTTAAAGCAACACTAAGTTTTGTAACAAAGGTTATAACATTAATTATAGGTTTACAATTTTATTATAGATATACCAAGCGTATTGAGAATATTTTTCCATTGTCATTGTATTTGAAGCAATTTGTTTACGAAAGTATTTTTCCTAAACGGTCATTTTTTCACATATTTGTATGTCAAAATTATAATTATATACTTGGAATTGTAAACCATATCATTGTTTGTTATCCTTTTGTATTCTATTTCAAATAAAATTTATATTAAATTAGATTTTTGTATCTTCTTTAGCTTCTTTGCAATGTAATACATCAAATGAGAAAAAAAGAAACCATTTATGTTATAATTTTTGGGGGAACTAAAATAAAAATAATGAAATAAAATTTTTTACAAAAGTACAAATAGTTTTATTAAAATATACATACATTTGTTACAATCACATTAATGCTTCACTCGCATTAATCACCCAAATTTAACTTTCATATTTCTATTTCTATTTAATAATCTTTTGTGAACTAATCTGCATTTTTTGATATACATAACAAAAGATTTTTTATATATAATTTTTCATATTCTTTTCAAAATAATTTGAACAATTAATAGATGTATTAATTAATACAAGTATTATGCATAAATTTCCTTCTCGATTTCTATTTCATGATACTAATATTAAAATGGTGTCTTTAGTGCTATCATTTGCAGAAACAAATAGATAGTATCTAATCGTGAAATTCACAAAACTCTGTGGCAGTAATTACACTAGTTACACATTGGTTTTCTCAAAATCTCATGGATAATGAGCATTCTTGTCGAATAAAATCTTTATAATTCACGAGGTTCGCGGGTTTGAGTATTTTATACAAAGAAGTTCCTTAAATAAATATTATTTAGTAAGGCCCGCCAGAGCTTGATGGTGGAGCACCATAGTTATCCGAAGGGAGTGATTGTGGTGGAGGTCCGTATTCTGCATTTTGTTGTTCCTTCTATAACATAAAAATATAAAAAAGATTATAGTATCTTTGGGAACATGTTTTGGGAAGTTTAATTATTTATTTGTTTCGTTGTTAAAGTTTTATTTTTAATTTTTCTCAATAATATCTGACAATAATAATAATAACTGTTTGATAGTAATATTTAATATTTTTTTCAGTAACATGATGTTATGTACTTAATTCTAATTAAATATAGTATGAGTTAGTAACTGTATTGTTAACTTTTTTTCCGTACATTTCTTTACATAATAATTCTGTGTATCTTCTTTATGAAAGTAAATGTGAATTTAGTTTATAAAATATGTAATTTGATATTGTTTATTTTAATATTCAAATAATTATTCGCATAATAATATAATATTCATATAACTACTGATCAGACTCTTTGAAGAATCAGTTGTTATAATAAATATGCATTTTTAAAATTATATTTATAAAGCCTGCATAATGTGATATCATTTTGCTTTAATCTTTTATGTCTGAACTTTTATTAAATTTTTGTGACATTAGATCGTTTTTGGAATATTGTAAACATAAGGAAAAAGAAAATAAATTTTATAATAAATTAATATATTAAATTTAAAATACTTGTAAGTATTGACAGACTTCGAATTGCAACAACATTCGCCTATTATTTTCCAACAACTAACAAATCTTCATTTTCTCAAGTGATATAAGGATACTTTTATATAGGATGTTCCAGTATAAAGATGCAATTAAGGAAAGGATGATTCTATATGAGAAAATAAATCGAAAATAAAAAATAAATGTTTTTCATTTAAAATTTCATTTTTAAGAAAATAAAGTTTGAAAATTTATCAACTATACTTATTGTATAAAGTGATTTGTTTAGTGTAAGTATTATTAGTATACGTATAAAGGAATAATCTAAGATAATCAAAATTTAGTTATACTTGTAACGTTATTTTTTTTAAATATTATGAAGAATTGTCACATTAAAGTAATGCAAGTGTTTACACAAGTGATATATTTAAGTACCATTAGGATATAAAGAAGTATTCAAAATTCAATTATGTTAATAACGTTGTTCCATGATTCAATCTAATACATTATATCTCTTTTAGAATATGAAGAATCATCATATTAAAGCAATTATATGAATTGGTACAATTCATCACGATATAAAGGAATAATCAAAATTTAATTATGTTAATAACATTGTTCTATGGTTCTATCTAATATACTAATACACTATATCTCTTTTTGCGTACTACGAAAGTATCACGTTGAAGAGATATAAGCTTTTAAATAAGCGATACTTAAGTATCATCACGATATAAAGTGAGTAGAAGTATAAGTAGAGTACAATGCGTGATGCTTGACTCAAAAAGATTGGAAAGAAAATCGTGAGGCAAGGAGTTAATAAAAAAAATCTGTAAATTTATCTTTTCATTGAAGCTTGACTTTTACCACTTTGCCAATCTGACAGCAAATTAAATTGAAAAAACGAAAAACGGATAAGAATTAAATTCCGTGTACATTACCTGAGTCTTGTATCGGATGAAGTAGACTTCCGGTTTGCTGGGTTGCGTTGGTGCTTGAGTCGGTAACACCACTTCCGGAGCCTCTTCCGGTTTCTTCACGAGCACGTAGATCAAAGTCTTCTCTTCGTCTTGAGGCGGCAATGGTGGTAGAGCTGGTGCTGTTGGTGTCGGTGGAGTTGGCGCCTTTATGAATACGATTTTGTAATGTTTCTGTGGTGGTGCTGCGGGTGGAATGTATTTCGGTGGTTTATATTCAGGGGCTTCTGGAGGTGGCACGTGAACGTAAACGTGTTTGTGGACGACAGGTTGTTGTTGAGGTGGTCCATAACGATCTGGAAGCGACGGTGGACCATAACTACCAGATCCGCTTGAGAAGCTTGCACCACCACTCGATGGTGGGAAGTACGAGCTGGGTGGTTCTGGCGCAGGTTTCGAGTATACTGTTGTAGAAGCTACCAATAGTAGCGTGGTCTGCAGGAATTTTAAATTTCAAAGTTACTGCAACTAAGGCTGTCTAAAGAGCAGGAAAGTGATAAAAATTGACGTGTTACTGATGAATTGAGACAAAGTATAAGTAATATAACCTAAAAAATTATTTTGTATTATATTTTTTTTTCTTTTTAATGAAAAAAAAGTTTTGAACCAGTTTAGATTGGATTATATCATATATATTTATATTGTAAAGAAAAATTTACTATTTTGTAAGTACAATCAGATGAGATATTTATATAATTTAAATATTATATAAATAATCAATAATTTTAATTTATATTCCTTTATTGCCTTATATTCAGAGATATACTTATGTACACACAAGTATGAGGTATTACAGCAATTAAGTTTAATAATCACTAAACTGTGAATTTTTATGCAAATTATGCATATTTTTGAGAAAATGAAAAATTCATTCATGAAAAAATTATTCTATGTATTAAATGTTATAAAGAGTAATAAATTTATACTACGCATTTATATGTGTGTATTCTGGGTATTTATGCAATTTTAAATTTCTCATAAATTACATGTATATAAAAATGTACATAAAAATACATAAAATACATGTACATAAAAATACATGTACATAAAAATACATGTATATATAAAAATTCGCAGTTTAATAGTCACTTCTTTCAATTATTTTGAAGACAAATCTATATCACATAATGATAATTATAAAAACTATTTTTATCCAATTAAAAATTGATCAATAATGATCTTTATCTTTTTGTTTCAACTCATAAGATTAATTTTAAGCGAGTTTTGAATCACTTGATATTGAATTATTTATTTATATTTATTGCATTATTTATTTATATTTATTAACTATATTTACTTTTTTGTGGTAAATGAAATAAAATGAAAAATATGAATTTAAGCTTCAGTCCATTAATCTTACAATAATATAACTATTTTGTTTCATTGCAGTCAGTAGTTGCAGATAACCACAATTAACTTAATTGATCTTACTAAAATGGAAAGTTACGGATTATCAGTTGTTTAATTATATTTTCCTTTTAGGCGAACAACAGAATAACATTGACATCATTCTAAACTCGTTTTAAATGCACTAGACATTGCTTGCGATAACTAGATAATTGTCTCCTGCTTGTTTTTTCTTAGAAAAATAACAAAATACATTACTGTTTAATTATATGGACAAAATTATTCCTAAGTAATTCTAAATTATTATAATAATTAAGTACTAAATTATTGCAAAATAAAACTTAAATCAATTAATTTGATTTTAACATATACATTTATAGATAATATATTAATAGATATTGATAAAAAGATACTTAATTGAATAGTAAATAAAAGAAATAGCTAACGATAAGAATGTAGTTAGTATTATAATAATTAGATTCTAGAAAGTGACTTTAAATATGTTCATTATTGAAATTTTAAAATGATTTAAATACATGTTTCTGAACATGTTGAAAAGATTTATACAGATTTTATAAAGTATCAGCTATGCATTTATTAAAAACTGAACATGAAACATGAAAGTGTAGAAACCTAACAGTAGAAAAATATTCATAAGTTATAACAAAAACATCAACCTTTTAATATAAATGCACAAAGTGTTTAATTATTTATACACGATACCTATTTACGTACCTATTTACAGTGTACCCATTTATTAAATGTGAGCAGTTTCATAATTGCTTACTCTATTTGTCATTATAGTAGCGATATTTATAATTTAATTTAGTTTAGGAAATTCTATTGTACAGATTAAAAAATTGCATTTTGTTCTCATCATTTTAACGATGTGATGTATTTGTAATGATGCTTGATATATTTAACATATTTATTGAAATAACGTTAAAAAGTTGTAATGAATTATTGAAATTAGATGTAAAATGTATTATGTCAATACAAAATTAAATGTAAATTAAAATTAAATTAAATTATTAAATGTAATGTAAAATCAAATTATTAAATATGAAATGTACATTACTACGTAGATGCAAAGTTATTAAATAGTAAAATTTAATGCCAATTAAAAACAATTATCAAAGTTACTCAGTCATCGCGTTATCAAAAATTCTAATTTGATATATTAATCATCATTTTATATTTTTAAAAAAATTAAGTAATTTGTCTTTTTTTTTAATATTAATATCAATCGCAGATTTAGCAGAAGCAAACGTTTTTTCAAGGAAAATGAAGGGAGGAGAGAGGGAGATTGGGAATGAGAAGAGAAGAGAGAGAGAGAGAGAGAGAGAGAGAGAGAGAAAGCAGAACAAAAGCAGCACAATTAAAGTGTCATACTAATTACTTCCAGCGACTAGATCTGAAAAAATAAGTAGTGCCTTTTACTTTTACTTGGCTTTCCCTTTTCGAGTTTTTTCTTTTCTCTACAATGGAGAATCTGCAGCATTGTTTCTTAAAAAAGCAGACGTATAACTATTTGCCTATTGACTGATTGCAAAACTAATTTAATGGCAGTTTATTAAACAATAATTGTCATTGATGTCGCGAAAGTCTTTTCAATGGAACTGCCACGATAATTGAAGTAAATAAGGACAGTTAAATTAAATTAATAATACACTTCAAAATAAGATAACAAAGTAACAGCCAATTATCAAAATGATATGTGATTTTGCATTCGAATCTTTTAATTAACTCTAAGTCACTTTCCATCACTTTATTTATTACCTCGATCTCATATTTTTTTTTAAAAAGTAAGTTCGTAGAAACAGTGAATGTCATTCTGTATGCTTATTATCTTTTGTCATAGTTAATTAAATAAGTAGTATTAAATTAGCGTTATTATTAAAAATATGGATTTTCAATTATTTCATTTTATACAAAATATGTGAACGTTTAATTTAATTTAAGTTTTCATTAGATTTTACTTGACTTTAACATTTAATTTATTCTGCAACCAGGTTTGCAACTAAATTTTATTAGATTTAATATCTGATTTAATTTATAATTAGATTTTAACGTCTAATTTAATTTATAACTAGTCTTGTAGTTAGATTTTATTTAATTTAATTTATAACTAGATTTAAGCGAATTAGATTTTTCGAGATTTTATTTCCTGTTTCTTTTTTCGCGAGTAGACGCGTAGAAGTCATATGAAGATCAACCTTGTCCTTTTAAATGGAATTATATATTTTTTAATACATCAATTTCGTGCAATTCGAAATTTTCTATACAAAGATATTTATATTTTATATATGTATATATATATATATATATATACAATATTTGTACTTGTATGTATGTCTGCATAATACATACGTATTTCAAATAGTCTATCATATTCAATGGTTTTTCCAAAAATTGCTATAAATTTTACATTTACACAATAATTAGGAAATCCAACAGATCTATTTCTACAATCAATTAGTAATCATAATAATCATAATTATTAATCAGTTGTTAAAATTAATCAATAATCTTGATTAACTTTTGTAATTTGTAATCATTAATCAATATTTTTGTCTAATTATTTTTGTTACTAATCAGTATTTTTGTCTAATTATTTTTGTCTAACTCTGATTGAATATTTGAAATACATCTGTTGTAAAAATCATCATTTAAGCCTGCAGTTTAATATTATACAACGACTATTCAAAAAATTTAATTTCACTTTACTAATTTTGTATTCAGAACACTATACTTAGCCACTGAACTGCGGATATTTATGTAAATTCATATTTCCGAGAATATTAATTAAAAATTATTTTACACGATAAATACAGAAGCACTATATATTTTGAATGTGCATTTCACATATTATATACATTTTTTACAAGTTTGTATATCCCGACTGCATTTATTCTCCCTTTATTTTTTAATATGTTCCTTTTCGAATTTTTTAATCATTTGTTTCAGAATTTTTATACCTTTTTTCTCAAGTTTATACTTTATATATGTTTGTAATATAAGAAATAGTAAAGTTACTTAGTATAATTATTGTAATCTTGTATCATTTTTTAGGATTTTTATACTATTACATTTCTGTTGGCACGAAAAGAATTAAAATTCCCTATAAATACATAAAAAGCCGCATAGAATTACTTGAAACAGACTTTGGGCAAGAAAAACCGGTATTCGCAGATGGTTCACCATGTACTCGAACGAACGAATAAGAGTAAAACACGTATGTACAACGATGCGACTGGTCCGTCGTTAATTCGAAAGTAGCCGAATTGTTTTCACAAAGAAAGTTGATCGTGTATTCCGCGTGCATGTGACCAGGTACTCGGGTAACCAATCTGCACGTATACGAGTGTTCAAATACGTGCACGTACTAGAAACGCAGCAATCGCGGCCGTTTCGCAATCAATTTTCTACGACGTTAAATTGTAACGCTTATGCAACTGCTCTCCTCTTCCTGTCGTGCACAACAAAATTCAAAGAAAATTACGCGAACCGACAGCGATGCGCGATCTTGACGCTGCTGGATCCTCGGCTAACAATAAGTTCTCACGCGTATATCTCTTCGTGGAAATTTCACTGTTCGCTGTTCGGCCAGCGTGTTGGTGCTCAACAATCGTTTCGTTATCTTTTCCGACAACGCGACTGTTCTTGTTATTGCTTCCTGTTAAATGTACTATGCACCAACTTATATACATATATTGACGCGATGATCACGTTAATCGTCAGGTGTTCGTATTTTTATAATTTCATCAATTCCATCTCTGCTTTTTCGTTAATTGTATGTTGGTAAATGTTTGTATAGTACGTGATGTGTTATATTGCATGCACAACATATTTACTTATATATATATATATGTAATATTTTATGTACTTATGTAATCGGAAATATATACAATATATAATATTATAATAATATAATACCAGTAATATAATATGTTATATAATGTATTTTATATATATATACACTTATATATATGCGTGCATTATATATATATATATATGTATTATAAGTATATTCTATTATGCGTTATATTATATGTTATATATATATAAATATATTATATATTATATATATAATATATTAATAATGTATAACATATAAATTATTGCAATATATAATAAATTATTATAATAATTTATTCGTTAGTTAAAATTAAATCATTTCTAAAATATTGACATTTCTAAAATATTTCTTCCATTTAAAAAAACATATAAATAAATCGAAAATACAATCTTACAAAAAACAATACACAATTATCATATATGTTGTAACGTAAATAACATTTTTTGTGTTCTGATTATAATTATAATAATAATAACTTTGTACATTTTGATATTCATATGATAATTGTGTAATTTATAGATTGTTCGAATATATTTTCTTATAAACCAATAACGAAAAACGCTATGATTTTTTAAAGAGATTATAAGTAATAATAAATAAAATAAATAAGTAAGTAATAATAAATATAAGTTATAAATAGTAATTAATTAAAAATATTTATATTTCTCCAAATATTTAAAATTTGGAAATGTATTTATATTTTTGTGACTGACTGTAGTTCTGACATACTAATAATGATTTTCTTATCCAGAATATTTTGTATATAGAATGTATATAGAAAATGAACACATTTATTGTTGTATATTTATAATCAAGAAATAAGCAGAATTAAGAAATTGATATATGTATAGTGAAATATGAAGTGCAGATGTAGTAAAGGTGTGCCTAAACTTTTAGCCGCTACTGTACATCGTCATTAGAGATACAACTGTGAAGTAATTTATCTTTGCCAATTAGGAGAAAATTGTGTGTAAGAGAAAATTTATTCGTTCCATTCTTTCTTTCCATATATAGTTTTCAATGAAGCAAAGAGTTTAACGCTAGAACTATCAAAAATGGCCAAATTGGCTAATTTATAATTTTTATTAGAAACTTTATAGATATAAAATAATGTGTTTTTGGAGATTTGAATGATTTTTCGTAAAATGTATAAATAAAAGCTTTTGTACTTTATTATACTATAAAGTTTCCCTATTTTTCTTATTTCAATGTTTCTGATGGAAATTTCATGCTTTACTCGTTGACAGTTTCATCGTTAAATTATTTATATTTAAATAAATATTTTTAATTTTATTTATAATATTTAAATATATTATTATATATATTATTAAATATATTATAATTAATTTTATTTATAATATTTAAATATATTATTTATATATTTATATATTATATTTAAATATATTAATTTTTATAATATTTATTAATTTTATTTATCATATTTAATCATTTTATTATTAATATTTTTAATCAAATAAAATATACAGTTTTCAATATTTTGTAGATACATTTTTAATTCTATCGCTATATAATTAGATTCATATACATTAATAGGCTATATACGTTAAAAAAAAAGGTTCTAATCTATCAATCGAAAAAAGGATATTAACATATGTGATATTATTTTTGTGAGCATTACGTCTAAAAAGTAGTGAAATTATTTGGAAGCATTTTCTATTCGTACTAAAATTTTTTACATTAAATATATATCTATACTTTTTTCTTGTTTCAGTCTTAATTCTTGGGATATGAAAAACGTACTTTTTTAGTGCCTGACGTTATTCATACCATCTTTAATTCTTAAATAATATCAAAAACATAAAAATTTATGTTTCATACTTTAATTTTGGAATTTTTGATTTGTTTTAATTTTATTACTACTCTCTATCGGAAAAATGTAAAATATAAAATAAAATTAAATAACTTAAATTTTTGTAATACATATTATTATAATGATGACCGCTTAAGGAATAAATCGTGAAAATTTTATTCCAAATAATTCGAATAAAACCATTTTATTGCATTTTAGAAACAAAAATAAAATACCGTGCATATCTTAAAATCCTGTGCTTAAAAATGTTACTGTAATAAATTTTTATTTCGATTATAAAATGTACAAAATGTATAAAATGTTTCGCGCAGATGTTGATCGTTAAGATCAAGAGAAATCGTGGGATATTGATATATCGACGCCCACGAAAGGAACACGGCCGCAATCGTTATGGAATTTAAACGTGAAAGGCTCCGTATCTCTTATGGGGCAGCATAAAAAAGAAGAATTAAAGAGGAAGAAAATTTAAAATGTTATATGTGAAACACATAGAGTGAAATTAACAGAACTCTTCTTTTCAGGAGTAAAAGTTCATAAGTATAATTTGTCATATAACGTTACATTATTTCAGATATTATTTGATGAAAGATAAATTACAAAAAAATGTGTATTTATAATGTATCGATATTAATCGTCCTTCTAAAAAGGAAGGATTTATAATTAAAATTTATTGTTAATTCTTCTAGTCCGTTTCTTCAAACTCAATGATACTTTAGAATCAATTTAAAAATTTTTAATGTAATGTAATGTTTAATTAATATATTTAATTGATATCATGTATTTATTATATCGAGTTGATCTCTTCCTTGAATCTGTATATACATTTAGACGTCTTGTTTTAATTTTGTTTCGTGATTACACGGTCTTTTAACATCGTTATTTTTCTTTGCTTCATACCTAATTCCTCTAAATTATTGATAAATAAATAATATTTTAGTTATTATTTATGATTAATAATCAATTAATAAATAATAATTAATATTACTATTATGATATTAATATTATAATTAATATTAATATTATGATTATTTAATAATTATATAATCTAATTATATAATTATACAATGTATAATATAATAATACAATTTAATAATTATTAATAAATAAATAAATAAAATTTTAGTGTATTATATACTATATTAATCGTAGCAACTAAATCACTATGTTTTAATTTGTATTTAATTATTGTTCGAATCACAATGCTTGTTTCTTACGATTTTGATTACTTCATAATATTTTTCCGAGTTAAAAAAAACGTAACACCATTGTAGAACGTAAAAGAATGCAACAGAGTTGTTTTTGATTATATTTTTGCAAAATAATTTAAATTATTGATTGAATAAATTCATGTTTCAAATATTATATTAATATTGTAAGTATTTAAATAATTTTGTAAGTACTATGTTATATTAATATAAATGCCAATTATTACAAAACATGAATGAATGTGTACAACAACAAGAATGAACAAAAACGTATTGTAATTGACACGGTTAGTTTGGAATAAGTTTCTTCTACCATTTTGAATTAACTCTTTACAATTAGTAGATCTGGAGCGGAAAATGTAGTCGGCGGTCGTGTAATAATTAACCGTGAATCATCATAACTGAAATATTTTTTGCTCGATTTCTTTCGACTCTATAATTACTGTAGAAGGATTTTTTTATTTTTCAAGTATCTGTATTTCACATTTGAACACGTTCAAAATAGAAAAGTTTCAAAGCATCACTTTCTTGTGGAAAACTGACAATTTAACTTGAAATCTAGCATAAGTGGTGAAACGAATATTTGCAATAAGTCGTTGAATAATTATTTTTGCAATATTTTAATTTTCTTTTCTCTGTAAGTATATTCTAAAACTTTGCTTATTCTTATAAATTTATGTTGTAAATTATTTTTTAAATTTATATAATTTATTAAGTTTATATTTTATCTTGAAAATTTTATATATATAATATGTATTTATATGTATTATATGTTATTATGTTATATCCATATTATGTGTATATATATTTTTATATATTTAATTTATAACAATGTTGTATTTGATTGTACATATTCTTTACTTTTTATTTCTTTTTTCTTTTTTAACAATTGATGTCATTTCAAATACAAACATTAGAAATTTAATGAAAACTTTATGAAAGGCTTTTTCTTTATTTGATGAATCTTATTTCTGTTATACAAGTCAAATTTATTTACTAACAATTTGTAAAATTTAAATTTAAATACTATTTAAATGTAAATTACCATTTCTACTCTCAAAATATTTTAAATAAGCTTTTAAATAAGGTATTTATGTAGTTACAATTTTACTACGAGGAAAAAAAAAGTCGAATAAACAGAGATGTCACGTTCAAGTTAATTGTAGATTTCTATATATCAATAAATGATTAGAAAGTAAAATTATAACACGCAAGAATAATCATCCAATATGCTCCAGAGGGGACCGTTCGTCGTCAATTTCACGAAAACCGATTGATTCCGATAAGATGAGTTGCAACGAGTCGTTGAAAGTATCGTATACTTCGATGTTGCGAAATACGTAACAGAAACCATCCGAATTTGAAACAAGTACTTTCAGTGTATATTCACTGTACATACATATGGGTGTAAACATACTTTTTGGACATCAATACGATGATTTCTCGTTTTATACATTTATTATCATCGTATGAGGAAAATTCTTAAATGTTTCGAAAATTTCAGCCAGAAGTTTGTCGATGGATTGAAACTTTCACTCGAGAATTTTTGTTTCGTTTCTGGAGTCGTTATTCCAGCGCAAGAGGTTAAAAAGGAAAAGCGAGAGCACACTTTTAGCCGAAACCAAGACACGATCGAACGACTTCGAGTTTGTACGATCCAATCAGACTTTCAGATGTGTGCAATTTTTTTGCATCGAACGAACGTTTTACTTGTCGAAATTTTTAAATTTCGCACGACAACAATCGAGTGAGTTTTTCACTACAAAATGAAGTTATAACACGATTCCAATTTATTTTACTAACTGATATGATACTTTGACGAAAAGTTAACTCTTCGAGTATTTATATTATAACTTATAATCAATAATAAATAACTAGCTGATATATTTATTGGATGTACTCACTGCTTCAAAGAAAAAAAAAAAAAAACAACGTATTAAAATGTATTCAATAAATAGATGGAAAGATATATATTGAGAGATGAATTATAATTCATATACTCCACATTCAGTATCAAACTTTTACACTTCAGTTAATTTGAGGCACTCGAGTGATTAACAGTTTACAACAGAGTATGTGTACATCCTGTCAAAAATTGCGAGTAAAATACGACTCGCAATCAGAGTTAAAGTACGGACACGAATCGAACAATCGAACTCACCAAGTAGACCAACATCGTTGAATTTCGCGGCGACCGAGAGGGTACGAGGCCGAAAGTCAGATGTGTAAAGGAGAACGTCTTTCACCGACGATCTCTCACAGTTGTGTCGGCTGGATCGACACATTCGGACTTTTATACGGGCCGAAAGAGGGGAAAAGGAACATCCTCGATTCTCTTTCCTCACTCGTCCGATCATCGATCGAAGGATCTTCGTTCACCGGGCTACGTAACCCTGATCTTATTACGGATTAACGGATTAACAGGCCGGCCCCTCCAGGAACGGTTCACGCAGGCGAAATTTATACCAGGGAAATTTTTTGCCATTCAACAGATTTATATAATATTATAATTTTATTTATATAAATTAATTAAATTATTTATATAATTTGTATAATTAGTAAATTATTTATATAATATTATAATTTTGTTTTTTAAAATTATGATATTGTTAATGATAGAAATAGTATTAATTAATAATAGAAAAAATTTTATAATTTATTAATTTTTTTAAAAGATTTTTATAAATTTATAAAGTTCATTATATATATATATATATATATATATATATATATACACACACACACAATTATTACAATTATTTAATTAAATTATTAAAAAAAAATTTTTAATTATAATAAATATAATGATTAAATTAGTAATAAATATATGTATAATATATTAATAATTAATTAATTATATATATATATATATATATATATATATATATATATAAGGAATTAGGCATATTTAAAAAAATTTTTAATTATAATAAATATAATGATTAAATTAGTAATAAATATATGTATAATATATAATTAATAATTATATATATATATATATATATATATATATATATATATATAAGGAATTAGGCAAAATAAATATATTCACCAGTTTATTAAAAACATGTCTTATTGAAAATAATTTTAAGTCAATTCAATGAATGATTTAACGGCTGCAATATAATTGACTGTGCAAAGATAGCATAATCAATTGGTTTTTAAATGAAATCTGGAATGAAAGGATTAATGAAATATATGCTGTCTCATATATAAATTATGAATTTAAAATTTTAATAAAAAAATGTCTTCGCGAACAAAGGAATTTCATTAGTTTTAATAGAAACGCTTTCGCGCTCGTCTAGATCATTATCAACGACGCATCGAGATACTTGAAAATCGATCGACCACAACGTCCATGAATTTCATTTTTCGAACGGGGGGATTTTGCTGTCTCTAGGTTTCTTCTATTTGTAGTGAATGTAAATGTGAGAATGAAATTTCCAGATTTGTTTCGAATGTATTGTTTGTAAATTAATTTGTACGAACGTATTTGACCTTTCTTTCTGGCCAAATGTGTAGTACGCCGAAATTAAGCTCTTATATTCTGATAATATTCAAAGTACTGGTTTAAATGCACGTAAAAGTATGTTTTGTAAATGCTTACAGCAATGATAATGAAATATTGTCGGCAATTCAAATTGTTGTAACTTCTTAAAAAAAGGATTATACGGAAATCTCATTTAAATTTCAGAAAAAAATGCCACGAATAGAAATAATAACTATAAAGAATAATTTTACAGAATTAAATGTAATGAAAAGTTATTTTTTTGATGTAAAATCATCTTTGAAAGAAAAATCTCACGACTGTTAAAGCAGCAGCTACATGCCTTAAAATAGGATCAAGTGGATTATATATGATCTTTTTTTTATGATTCTATATTAGTTTAAATTATCGACTATTTTTTATTATCATTGGTACAATTATGCTCTTTATAATATGTCATTTTAATGTGACATTGCTCATTGATTTCAAAAAAATGTGTAAATTGAACATTTGAGCTTTTCAACAACTAACGGATGGAGTAAGTGAAAAATGAGGAAGAATGAACTATAAAAATAATAAATACTAATTATACCTAATTTAAATTTCGTATATTTTGTTTTATGCGTAGTAAGAGACAATTCCATTAGTTTACTATTGAAAGAAATAATTTTTCTTTTCAGTTGTATTATCATAATTACTATTATTTTACTTTATTTTTCTACATTTTGTTCTTAATTTTTGATTAAGTATTACATGATTTTCACACATTAAAAAACGGATCTTGATTCATTTGTCAACTGAAAGGCTCATTTGTAAACTGCTAGAAGAAAACATGTAGTACTACATCTTATTTTTTTAGATATCTGAATATTAAGATATTTGAAAAATAGTGCTTCAAATAAGGAACATTCTATAATACATGATTATTTTAAAAAATTTATTATCAAAAGTCATCTAACGATACAAAACTTTAATAAAAAATAATACCGGATATAAAGGATTAAGCAAAATTTATATAGGGGACGCAAAACTCAATTAGTGTAAGTTGTTAAAAAAATAATTTTCGTTGTTAAAATCTTTAGTCAAGGGAATAGTTTAGTTATAACATTGTAATAATTATATTGTAGAAAAATGAAATAAATAAATACTGATATTAAAATTTTAATATTTAAAATTTATTTTTTTTTTGCAATATTAATGTCTAATTGTTCCATTAACTCTCTGATTTAAGCTTAAAATGATCAAAAACCTAAAAATGTAATACTAAATTGATTCAAATTAAGAATGCATTCATCCTTTGTACATCGATATAATATTTTTTGACAAATTTATTTAATATATTTCAATGTCGTTCTCTTTGAACCTCTAACAAATAAATTAATTATATTTTAAGCATCTTGGATTATTTATATGGCTATCCAATAAGGACTGAATTGAATATTTTGGTAATAAAATGGTATTTCCATAATTCAAGTTATTTTTAATGAGAAGTATCTCATACCAATTGGCTTTTGAGCTCTTCATGCATAATATATAGAATAAAAAAAATATGCATTACATAATATACTATAATATTACAATATAGTATTAATACTGTACACTGTAACATACATTATAGTATTAATAGATTACAATATTGTTGCATTACATAGTTGTATTTTTTAAATTATATAGAAGTTTATATTCGTCATGAATTTAATTTCTATTGATAATTATATAATAAATATTATAATAAATAAATATATAAATTTTATATATATATTATATATATATATAATTATTATATTAATTATATATATATATATATATTTATTTATTTATTATGTAATTATCGATACAAATTAAATTTGTAACAAATATAAATTTGCTTTTCTGTTGAATGTAATTTGAACGTCGAAATGGTGAAGACTCGACTGAAATCCTTGTAGTTATAGCAAATTTCTAAACTGCACTGTTAAATTTATAGCAAGTTTCAAAATATCTATAGGTCATGTGTGAATTCATGAATACGTAATTCAGATAAAAAGATTCAGTACTGACTCTAGATTTTGGATAAATGTTCTGTGACAAGGAAAGGTCATGGTATAAAGTAATTAAGAATAAAAATTGACCGCCTTTCATCCCTACAGTTCATTAACTTTCACGCTTGTTCGCAGTTCTTGCGAGAAACTCTAATTTTTCCAGTTGAATTCTTTTCAAGTAACCTTGAAGTTTACTTAGATTTAGTGATTCGGTCATCAGAATGTGTGATTATGCCAACGGTGTTTCAATGAAGATTAACTTCTTCACTGAATCTATACTTTTGATGGACATGTAAAAGAATATAAATCAAATTTCAATCGAAATATTACAGGACAATAAATATCATTTTCAAAAAAGTTACATGTTTCGAAACACAATGAGACAAGGCATATGTTATTAACTTTCACGTACCAAAATTTAAATTGTTGAAACAATTAAAAGATTCGAGTATCTCTGTCAAATTCTGTTTAGACAGAGACATAAATTGTATAAATCTATTTATTTCCACTATTTTCACTATTATCACCATTTAAGTCACAGTGATTTATATTTCGAATATTTTGATACTGATATTAAAGACCGATTGTGCTAATGTAAAATATTAAATATTAAATATTTAAAACATGTAAAATATTAAATATTAAATATTTAAAACATGTAAAATATTAAATATTAAATATTTAAAACATGTAAAATATTAAATATTAAATATTTAAAACATGTAAAATATTAAATATTAAATATTTAAAACATGTAAAATATTAAATATTAAATAAAATGCTAATAAAATATTAATATTAAGTAATGAATATTAAATATTGAAAATGCTTTTCTGCAAAAGTAATAATTCTGACTTGCACACCACAGAGATATATAAATTTTCAATGAGTTTCGTTCCAAACTCGTTGAATAAATAAACAAACGACAAACTCAAAGACTTTTTGCATTTATTACATAAATAAACAATTAAAAAGAAATAAACGTTTCCATTGTAATCGCAAGTAAAGTGATAAATATTTTTTCGTAATTGCAAACAAATAATAACAGACCAAGAATAAACAATTTCAGCAGCGAAGCACATCACCACGTTTGCATCGCGTCATTTCGTCGCGGTCGAAGAAAGTGTGAATGGAGGCGCGGGGCAGAAAAAGAGCGTCGTTCAAGCGCCAAAGAGACGATGTTAATAAACATAACAAAGAGTCGATGCTACGTGTTTCCGTGTCGTAGCGAATTGTTGGGAGATTACGAGAAATCAAAGACCGATTACGTCAAAGCTGGTTGTTGAGTAAGCGAGCACGGGATGCGCCTTGCCGAATCTCGTCGATTTGCTTTCGGTCGTTACGAGATTTCGAGACTGTTTTTGTTGAGTCACACGGCCAGCGCAGGCTCGACTCCCGATCGTCGAATCGGATCGAGGCGATTTGAATCTCCGGCGAGGTTGCCGGAGAACGTCCTTGATATCGGCCTAAATTCTTATTAAACGCATACAGGCATTTTCACCGACGTGTAACGTAATTCCAGAGGCGAGCCGAGAAGGAGGCAGAAGAGACAGGCGAACTGAAGACGAGCGAAAGTGTGCCCGGTATGGTGGCCCTCACGGTGAAAGTCAAACTAATTACGAGACGGGCATGGGCACGTAAGCTGCCCGGTGAGTTAGCGTTGCAAAACAATCCTCTTCGCTACGAATATTAACCCGGAACACCTGCTACTTTCCACTGGCGAACCGAATACCTTCTCGTTCACGAGCCGCTTCTTCGTTCGCTGTGCTCCTCCACTGGCCAGTTTTTTTTATCTCGAATCCACCTCGCGATCCTCTTTTCCTCGTTCGTTGAATTCTTTCTTTTTTTTTTTCTTTTTTCGGTCTTCTGCGTTCGCAATCTCGCAACCTCACGCACGTGGAAATCGAAACTACCAGAATGATCAAAACGATCAATTTATAATTTTTTTGTTTAGAAATTTTATATCGTAGATGTAGAACTGTGTGTATTTTTAGAGATTTAAACGATTTTTCGTAAAAATGTATAAATAAAAGTTTCTTTTTTTTTTTTTCTTTTTTTTTTCGCTTTAAAATCTTCGATGGAAATTTTATGCTTTAATCGACAGTTTTAGTGTTAAAGCCTAAAGCGTGTCTTAAATATCAATCTTTTCACGTCTATGACTTTGGATATGATGACTATCTCTAATCTGATTTTGTTTTGGGAAGAAAATATATTTCGTATTACATAGGTCACTGTAACAAAGTAGTGTTTTTTTATATTCTATAAATATGTAAAATATTAGATTAAGATTAACATTAGATATTATGTATAAAAAATATTTGAAATATTTATAAATATTTATAAATATTAATATTCCAAGTTATTCAAAAATATTCAAATCTTTGAGATTCTGTTTATTTCAATTACATATCAGCAATTTTAATTTAACTGGTGAGCACGAAAAACTTTTATATTTTTTAATAATAATTTAGTAGAAATATAAAGATATTGTTAGATTTCTGATTTCTTTTTTTTTAGAGTATAATAGGTACACTTTTTTGTTTAGAGTATAATAGAAGACAAAATGAAAAAAGAATTTTTGGTATCTAAATAATTAAATACACGTTTCCTTACATTAGTTATTAATATTAATTAATATGTACAAGGTTCTTTATATTAGTCATTAATAATTAAATTTAAGTTTAAATTATTTTATTAAAATCACGTTTTATTTATATTCATTATTTAAAGAAATTCATTCGGATGAAAAGAGCAAATTAAAATTCAATTTTTTGAAAGTTTAATTTACTCTTCATTCATCAACAAATACATATTAAATTATTTAATATTTAGTAATATATTTGATTAAATTAACAAATAATATACCAATATAACAATATAACAATATAAATAATTAATAACAATATAACAAATATAACAATATAAATAAATAGTATTTAAAATAATTAACACGTTTACTGTGCAGGTCTTGAGCATTTTATAATTTGCATTTTTAAATATAAATAATAATAATATAAATAAGTAATAATATGAATAAATATATATAATAATAAATTAATAAATATAAACTATAATAAATATAATTTTTAAATTATATTAGTTTCATTTCACAATATTTTTTTACCAAAACATTAATTGTATATAATCATTAAGTTCAATCAAATAAACATTGATTGTATTTGTGCATTAAAAAACGGTAAAAATGATAATATTGTGCAACTATGTATGGAACAATGAATGTGTTAATTAATTTATAATGTGTAATTTAAAAATGTACAGAGTGTATATAAAATGTATAAAAATTATTAATCCATGGATGTCAAAAAATTTAGTTTTTACATTAATTTAATATTATTTTTAGTATTCTTTTAGCATTATATTTAATATTAGTTTTAGCATTTAATTTGATATTATATTCAGTATTTAATATTAATTTAATTTAGTTTTAATTTTGTAAAACTTATCGTACAAAAAAACGCAAGAAAATATTAAATGAACATGAAAATTTTAAATGAACAGCTTTTTGATATACATATATGAACTCGATTAATGAAATAAGTACTATATAATTCCATTTGAGAAAACGTATCTCATCTTTCTATGATCTCTACGTGTCCATTCACGAAAAGATTAATTGCACCAGATCGTTCCTATCTGAGTCATTATTTTATATAACGGATATGCAATTCGTATTTATAAATAGAAATTGGACATCCTGCGTCATTGTAAAATTATATAAAATGTCCAGAGTATAATATTTGAAGGAGTGAAGTAAATTTCTATTTAATCTCTATTTTTTAATTCGTATGTACCTTCAATATTTACTGGGATGTACAGGCTGTCCATAAAGTCTCTTTACAATTTCAAAAATTTAGTACAAAGGCAAATGAAACGACAGATAAGTGGAAATTATTACAATGAGACGTATACATTTGAGTTTTTTTTTTTTTTTTTTGCCTCATTTAATACACCTCTATATGATAAGCACATCAAGATGGTATTTGATTTCTTACACGATCGATGTTTTCCTCAGATGTTCTTGGTCGTCCACTCCTTCTTTTATCTAACACTGTCCCTGTCTCCATAAGTTTCTTGTGCCATGCACGAATTGATGAACGTGACGGTGGATCTCTTCTGTACTTAATTCTGAAGTTTCACTGAGTCTGCAGATCCAATTTGGTTTCAATAAACCATGATACACACTGTGCCTTCTCTTGAGGAGTAGCCATTTTGTAATGAGTTCATTTAACAGTATCTTATTCATCAACAGGGTACCTGAAATGCAATCTGATGAAAACCTTGATAACCACTGAGTACATAGAACGAATCTGATAAAGATATCTCATCAATTGCCTTTGTAATAAATTTTTGAAATTGTAAAGAGACTTTATGGACCCCACATGGGGTTATGAGACATCGCTAATCTAAAGCAGAAGATCACTGATACCATTGCCACCATTGATGAGGATATGCTACAGCAAACATGGCAAGAAATTGAGTATCGTCTTGATGTGCTTCGTCCAACTAATGGTGCCCATATAAAGGTGTATTAAATAAGGCAAAAAAAACTTAAATATATATGTCTCATTTTGTAATAATGATTATATGATAATAATGATGATAATAAAATTTCCACTTATCTGTCTTTTCATTTGCCTTTGTAATAAATTTTTGAAATTGTAAAGGGACTATGGACACCCTGTATACTAGATAAAACAAATATTTGTAATTATATTTGCAATACTTTGTTACTTAATTGATTATTATAATAGGAATTTACAACAGTTTGCAAGGATGAGTAATTATTATTACAGCTGTATTACGGCTTTCTGCTTACAAAATAGTGAAAATAGATTAACGCATTCATGCAAATATGCATATAAATTGAAGAAGACTATGCGCTAATTAGAATAGAGGGAAAAGAGTTCCTATGTTGATTATGCCAAGCATTTTAACGCTACTTACAACACATACAAGAATGATTATTTTTTTCATTATTTAATTATTTAACATATCTCTGTGATCTGTTTAGTAACTTTCCTATTATTTTCGAATATGCGCAAATGATTCTTATATAATCAAAATATAATAGATACAATAACGAACAAAAGAACTGAATGTCAGATATATTTTTTCATGAGATCTTTTTCTTAATATTGTGAAAATTGGTTTTTCTTCACGGATTAAATAATTAATTAAATTAAGTAATTAAATTTTTACAGTTAAATAATTTACACGTAAGCAAATAATTAAATTAAAATTTGTTATTTATTTTCGTAACTAGAATTATTATTCATTAATGATGAAATTTTGAGAACTGTATAAAAGAATAATTGAAAAGAATATTTCATTCGATAAATTATTTTTATATGTATATGATTTCAATTGACAAGTGAATTAAGACTTTTTTTTTAATTTTGTAGAAATTATAATATTTTCATGTAATATTGTTTAAGAAATTATAGAACAAAATCTAGTTTTATTGTCAGGAAGTAATTGTGATACTGTAATATAAAAGAAATTTATATTTCTTTCAATAGTAAATAGAGAAATAATAAATAATCAAGTGCCATCATTTAATTACGATGTAAAAATAGAATCCTATTTTATTAACGTAATACGAAATGTATGCAAATGAAATTGATAAATGAAACAAGTATTATAGTACTTAGTATTTGTCATAATTTTTCTATTTCTACATATGTACTATTTATATAATAATTATTTGTGTATATAATATATTATGTATAATGTATTTTCTATAAACATTCACTATCAAAAAGTAATAAAATAATAAAATATCGTTGCAAATATATATAATAAATGGAATAAATTTTAGATAATGAATATTTTAATTATTCAGTAATAGCAATACAATAAGTAATAGCAATTTGCTATCATTTAAAAAATAGTAACAATGATTTGCAATGTTCGATGTACTTTTGAACATAATATATATTTATGCCTAAAATGTGTATTATTTTACAAAAATACTATCAAAAATTATTTTTTTGAGATTATTTACAAATATTTAATCGTTACACTAGAGTTAAAAAAAATAAAAAAAAGGAGTGATAAAAAATTTAGTTAATTAGAAGTTTCTATAGTTCATTATCCATTAGTTGGCTAATTATCGATTTGGAAAGGGTTCAGGTTGGTTAACCTAAGGATACTTCCTTGTTGGCGAACGGCAGAAAAATTCAATTGCTTCATCTTTCACTAGATCGGTTACCTAATTTTATCGGTCAATAAATTGATAGAATAGAGAATGTTCACAAGGAAGACATTGCTTTTGATATTATATAATTTCATAAATGTTCTTTCAGCTTCCTCCAACGATGGAAATGAAAAATTTTTACAACTGTTTTGAATGACGGATGAACTGTTTTGAACAACATTGTGAAAGAAATTGTTTCGAGAACATTTGGAAAATTGTCAGATTGTAACAATTAGATAAAAATTATTTTTCTTCTGAAATTTTGCATTTAAAAGATTGTACTAAAATTTTTGAGATGTCAGTTGTATTTTGGATAATATGAAATATTGTAATTATTTTATGATATGTTAGTAACAATAAATACAACAAAAATAATAGAAACAATATAAAAAAGAATAAACATATTTTATAATAATATAATAATAGTTAGTAATATAATACGTAAATTATACGTAATATAATTTATAATAATATAATAGTGGTTTTATCTTATTGGTTTAATTCAGTTAGTAATGTCCATGAATCTTAATAATAATAATGTATACATTTAATGATTTTGGTATTAATGACTCTGAATTGGTATTAATTCTGTAGATTCTGAATTGTTTGCGTTAATTCTAAAAAATTACTATTATATTAGCTATCAACTACTAACTATTATTATTATAAATATCCTATATGCCAGATAATATGTATTTACTGAAATTTATTACCTGAAATTTGTTGGTCAGTCCAATGAAACCAATATAAAATTAAAAAATCTTTTTTTTAATATATATTATACACACATATATTTTTTTTATATATTATACATTAATTTTTATACACTTATATGTGTACATATGGATACTTACAATTAAAATAGAATTTTATTAAAATAAAATATTAATCATACTTTAATCATAGCTGTTACATATATACAATATATATTAAATTGTTTAATACATAATATTATTATATTAATATTATTATATGTTATCATTAATGTAAAGTACATATGTTAATCATTTTTTTGACCACTTTGAGAAGTCCGACGATTAGCATCAAGACAATCCGAAATCTAGAAGCATTATAATGTGTATCAGAGTATACATTTTCAGTGTGAATTTATTCGAGATGACAAGAGAAATCTCTGAAGGTATCTCCATATACTTTACTGTCATATAAATCGTTATTTTTTTGTATAAAAACATACAATAAAGAACAGATTAATAGTAATAAAAAAAAGATGTTACATTTAAGTTAGTATGTAAAATTGTAAATAAGAAAAATGGATAAGAAGGAAGATGAAAGAAAGGAGGAAGATCAACGGTTGGAGTATATGTTTAATTATCTGACGTTATCGAGAAAATTAAAAGCTGATAAATGGACGAAAATGTTATCGACTGCAGATTTTAAGGTAATTTGAATGTATTAATTCTTAAGTGATATCATAGAGTCACAGACAATTATTCGGTAATTTGTGTTATATTACAAAAATTAAGGTTATTTAATTTTATTTAATTCTTTTTATGTTATATTCTCTCTGAGATTAGTAATATAATTATATCCTCTCTTAGAGATTAGTGATATAATTGAATCAAATTGAAAATTCCAAGATTAAACAATGTGAAATCTAAATTTTTATGGCTTTTAATATCCAGTGATGTAATTAACACGTTTCAAGTTTACTTTTTCTGAAAACATGGTTTGAAACGAAAAATATAATTTTATTTTACATTTCTTGACTTATTTTTATAATTATTCATCAATTATTCATTTTTATTCAGCATAAAATAAATCAAACAAAAGTTGAGGCACCTAAAACATTTGAATATCTTGGTTGTTATGGGTAATACAAGAAAAAAAGAAAAAAGAGACTAAAGTCTATCAGACTAAATCAAACTAAACTTGTCTGATATTAATAATTTTTATATGAGAAATAAAGGTCGTATAAAGATCAACTTTGTTTTCTTAAATGGAATTATATATTTTTTAAATACATTAGTAAGTTCATCTTTGCATTTCCTACAAAAGAGTATTAATCTTTTTACGTTAAAAAAACATGAGAATTTTAGATTAATAGACTTTTTAAAATCCTTCATATGGAAGATAAGGCTAATACAAACACAAGAACACTCTTGTGTTTTATATTTTAAAAAACTAAAGTTAAAGTATCTATTAATCTAATGGATTTTTGACATAAATAGATTAATATTTTTTTTGTAGAGATGGATTTACCAGTTCATAAAAAAAAAAAATGTGATTGTATTTAGGAAAATGAAGTTGATCTCTACATTTTTAGCTATCAAAAGAATTTAATATTAGATTATGTGCCTATATGTGCGTCTGATGCCTTTTGTCTATTACTATTTTTGTCTCAATAATAATCAAGATATTTAAGTGGGGTATATTAGATGCCTCATCCTGTATTTAACAATCTTCCAACTTCGGCTTTTTCAAAAACTAAAGAAAACTTAATTAACCCATTAATGCCCACTCGAAATCTGGAATTATTCTGACGATATTTTTTTCATTAGAGCAATTATATTTCTTAAATGAAAAACATACACTTGAAAATGATGCATATTATACGTTTAATGTTGAAAAAAAGTATTTATTTCAATTTAATTCATATTTTTCAAGATGTGATAATGTTGATATTAAAAGATAGATTATGCGACTAATACAAAAGCATTTTTTATACAATTGGTACTAATCACTCGTGAATCTCTAATGTTGCATTATTTTTAACAAGACAAATACATGTGCAACATATTTATTTGCAATGACTTGAACAAAATTAATATTCACTTAAAACAATTAATTTTTGACTGTTATACACGATTAACGATTAGCTTTTGAATATTGTACTGACAAAGTAACAAACGGAGAAAGAATTCAAAGTGTAACGTTTGAAGATTTCATCGACAGATAATAACAGCAATCAAAATATGGGTGTACTTCTTTGATAACAACGTTAATGGATTCGTCGCTTCATATCCAATTAACATGTTATTCAGTGCACCCTGTACTTTCTTTTCTAAATGTAATTATAGCAGGACCTTTCATATCCGAACCTTCATTATCCATATACTGCAATCTGTATTCGAAAGTTCTACTATTCGAACGTAGTATTTATATTAGTAATAAATGTTTTTCTTGCACTGAATCTTTTTATACATATTGTTATGTGTATGAAATTTTTTTTTCTAATTGCAAGAAGAAATTACTAATGTACAAAATACAAAATTTTAGCGAAAAACAATACTAATGGAACATATGATTATTATGTTTAATTCCGTAATAAATCAACATTTCGTTTATGAGTGATGAAAATATCGTAGACGTAGTTTTCCAACAATGAAAATATATTCATATATCCATATAAATATTCATTTAAAGTTTACAAATAGGTTAAGGTCGAGTGCCATTACTCCGGAAACTTCGAAGGGAACTAGTTACTGAATGGTTTGATTAGTCTTTCACCTCTATATCAGGTTTCAACGATCGATTAGCATATCAAAATTGCTTCTCCAACAGAGTTTCTTCCACTTTATCCTGATTAGACATAGTTCAGTACTTACGTTCAAATACTGAAAGTACTTGGAGAAGAAATTTAATGGTTTAGAGCACAAAAAGAACATAATCTATCGGATTATTTATATTTAAAAAATTAGATTATTCAGCAGCCAAGAAAGATATAAATTCTTAAATTCTGAAATATCGAAATTTATTTTTTTATTTTTAGATATTAAAATCTTATAAATTAAAGATATTAATATTCTTATAAATTAAAATAAGTGGACGATTTTCTTGATTTGCATCTAAATAGATGTAAAGATAGATGCGATTTAATGTCAGAAAACTGATTGTTCTATTGTCCAATTCCATTAATCGAACATTTTTGTCTCTTTATAGTCCAAATATGGGAAGCTCTATTGTACTCATTTGCTCGATGCTGAGCTGCGTAATATTTGGCAAAATAAATATTGCTTAATATCTTACATATATGTATTAATTTTGTTCGATTTAAATAAAATAGTATGTATTTTAGATAAAACATAAAATCTCGGCAAATAAAATATTTTATTTTTATAATTTGAAGCATAAAATAAAATATTTTATATATTTCAGAATTTAAGTATTATATCTTCAATTTTGCATAAAATGTTGGCTCATCTCATAATACGGTATTTTCGAATCATTTTTTCGTTGAACCTTAATCATCGAGTTATTGAAAGAAATTAATCTTTCAATGTAAGATATATATCAGAGGTGGAAAAATTTTATTTTGAAAGAAAATAAAAAATAAATTATTTCTTTATTTATTCAAGTCTGGTATGTAGTACAATTTTGAGTACACAGTGTGTAAAGGCAAATAAATAAATTAAAATGAATAAAATATTTCGAGTCAAAATTCAAATATTTTCAATATTCTTCAAATAAAATACTATTTTAAAAACTTGCTGTATTAAATAATGAACAGGATTATTTGCTATTTACAATATTTTGCCCAGCACTGCGTTTAATTACTATAATAATTAAATAGTTGATTAAACAAATAATTTGATAATTAAATAATTAAGTAAATAATTAAGTAATTATTATAATAATTAAATAGTTAATTAAACAAATAATTTGATAATTAAATAATTAAGTAAATAACTAATCTTGATGATTAAATAATTAAATAATTAATTATATTAATATGAAGCATCGAAATTCGAATGTTTGGAGTTACATTTTACTTTTACACCACAAGCTGCTCGAATATTTCGCTACCGCAAAGTAAACAGCATCTCGTAAACAGCATTCCTTTCGCTATAATTTTGTCGGTTCACATGATATTACATAAGTCATGCTTGGGTACTTTCGTTCAAACTTTTCATTTCAATTTTCATCCACAAAATTTTTATTATTTGAAAGGTCATAAATATATCTTACGTTATGGATAGTCTCGAAGGGAAATGTCAGGTTGGTTCCAATTACGTGTAATGTATCTGACAAACAGGATGAATAAAGAAACATGTAATGTATCTGACATATGGGATGAGTAAAGAAACATTTTTCTTGGATAATTTATTTAGAAACATTTCATCATCTTATAGCGTAATTTCTGGCGAGAGGATAAAAATTTGGATAATCTGAAAATCTGAAAAAAAAAATAATCTGAAAAAGAAAGGAAAAGAAAAAGAAAAAATATTTCAAATGTTTAATTTGATTTAAAATATTAGATGCGGTACGATTTAAATCGTACGTATTTAAGAAGTAATTGAGAAAGAAATATGTTGGGATAATAGAACAATAGCTTTCTCTATATTAAATTTTATATATTTTAGATATAAAATATTAAGAAACCCATAATTTTGTATTTGATCTACGTCTATTTACATTAAAAAATATGAACTTTTTAACATAAGTAATAATGCATGCTTTTTTATGATTCATACCATCTAATTCTCTTTTTTGAAAGCTACGAATGTTTTAGAATGAGAAGGTACATCCTCGTTGTATAGATAATTTTCAAGTGATGGTGTTTTTTATTTTTTATACTACTGATCGTTGATTTCCTAATGATTTATTTTTGAGTTATATTTATTGCACACTTCCTATTCTTTAACTTTTTGATAATTTTACATTTTGTTTTAATTAATAACATTATTAATAACGTCTTACGCTAATAACACTAAAATATTGTGAAAGAATTTTATTTAATGGGCTACATATATAAAAAGTACGAGATATGTTCAGATACTAAAGAATTCCAGTTCGGATAATAAAAAGTTTGGATTATCGGCTGATGTAAAATAAACGATGCACTTTAAAAGTAGAGGATTCAAGTTTTAAAATGAATCCAGGTTTGTTGTCGTACGATTTTTTTTTCAGAAATTATAACAGTTTTACTATTAATTTAAGTATCTGAATATCAATGGGAATCATTGTATATGTATACTTAAATATTGATCTGGGGAAAAATTGAATTAGTATGAGACAAAATACTGAAAATTGAAATATGTCTTGTATAAGCAAATATTATTTGGAAGTATTATTTGATTTACTTAAATCATGTATTGTTTGAAAATATTTAATAGATTTAATACTTAAATCAAATACTATTTGAAAGTAATATTTCACTTAATATTTATATCATAAATAAATATTATTTATACTCGAATGCAAATATAGAAAAGTAGGAGTTTAAAACTAAGAGTGTGAAACAAAACAGATCTTCCAAATGTTACTCAATTCTTTTTTAAGATTATGTTTGTACACGCAGGGTAAGTATAAGTTACATTTTCGAATAAAAAATTGTTTAAAAGATAATATGTTTGAAAAATATGTTTTACTTAAAACAAATAAAATGTGTCAATAGTATATAAAAATTACTTTCTTTAGAAAATTTTTTTGTTTAGAAACAATGAGGAAGCTTTACGTTTCAATAAAAATCTATCACAGTATAAAATCTCGAAAGTAACATTATTATTTGAAATATTATTGTTTGAAATACTACCATTTGAAATAAAAATTGCTGAAAATATTATTACTTATTATATATATATTGTCTTATATTTCAATGAAATATGTACTTAATTCACAATAGTATTTGTATGAATTAAATATTAAAATATGTATAATATAAATATAAATATAATATATATATATAATAAATATGTATACAAATATATATATAAATTATATATATATATATTAAAAAATATATTATATATATAGTACATAAATATATTTTATATATTATCTTTTATACTAGTATATAAACATATAATATAAAAAATGTACTATTTCTTTATGTAAATACAATTTCAAAGAAGTATATTATTTATAAATATTATCAATATTATTGTTTATTTTGTATCACTCGGGAGAATAAAAATACTTATTTCTACTTACCTATTTAAAAAATCCATTTTTCCCCAATTCTTGTTTAAATTATTTTCTCGTGGTACATGGCAAGCAAAGATAAGAAATATATACGTTGCAGGAGGAAGCAGCCGTAACGATCGTTACTTATGTATCTGTCAAAAGATCTGCAGGAAGACAATCGATCAAACAGATTCTAAAAATGAGATTTCTTCTCTTTCTTTTCAATAACGACTAAATCATTCTTAACTTTCACATTCTAGGACGTAATTACAAAGTTCTTTAGTACCGCATCGGAGATGGTCCTCGTGTTGCAATTGACACCCGTCGGTCTCTTAGTGCCCTATCTCGAAATAACGCAATCCAAGAGAAAGCAGACGTATTTCTTGAAGAGGGAGCCCCAAATGGTCACCGAGCACAATTACAAGGATTTGTTGATACCGGGTGACATGGCGCCGAATCCGATTGAGGAATTGGCCGTGCTTGTTGAGGATGTTAGTTCTCCAACTTCCTGCACTATTACACAACTATTGTCTAACGGTTTCATTCCATTAGATTCAATTCAGCGAATTTAAATTCCTTTCCTTTTCTCGCTGAATTCTGTGATTTTAATTCTTAATTTAATTTCTTCAATTTAATTTTTAATTCTTATTAATTTAATTTAACTTAATTTTTAAATTTTGATGATAATGTTAATTGTGCCTCATTAAGTAAGAGATGTAACGAGATTCCAGAAATTGTGAGATTAGTACTAAATATTGATTGAATTTATGATTTGTGAAATTTAGTTAAATATCAGATGAATTTATGAAATATCATATTGAATTTATGACCTTTAATATATAATTTATTACATAATCTATAAACTGTAAAATTTGGTATTAAATATTATTTGAATTTATAAATTTATTGGATTGATTATATAATTTACAAACTGTAAAGTACGATACTTAATATTAATTGAATTTATGAATCTACCGCATTGATAATTTATAATTCAATTTATGTAATGTATAGATTGATTGCTTTGATTTTTCGTTACTTTTTTTTTTATTTATATAAGACAATTAAACTAGCAAAATAGTTGATAAAAATTGAAAATAAATACAGAAAAATTTCTAAATTTAATTTTTGAAAATGTCAGTGTTCATAAATGACTGTGGATTATATATCTAAATAACATATATTAATGCTAATTAACATGGAGCTTTATTTATTGAAACAAAATTTTAAATAGCCCAATTAATTAAATTTGTATATAAACTTAAATTCTTATCTTCTAATCGAGAAGTTATAATTAATAAAATGAATCTACTACCGGAGACGTTTGTCTTTTAATTAAATGGAATTTTAATGTATGCAATTTAAAAAATTTCAATTTATGTTTAATTTAATTATGATTAATTATACAAAGTACTGTTAGTGAATTCTCATCATTTTATATTATCATTGTTCGTCAATGCTGCTGCTAAAATGCTATATCTATTATTAA
Source organism: Frieseomelitta varia (assembly GCF_011392965.1). Lineage (NCBI taxonomy): Eukaryota > Metazoa > Arthropoda > Insecta > Hymenoptera > Apidae > Frieseomelitta > Frieseomelitta varia. The sequence continues at coordinate 283,674 of NW_025109417.1, forward strand.
TTTTTGAATATATTATTTATCTGTCTTTTTTTCAAATAGTAATATTACACATGTATTTTATCGCCTGTTATAATAGGCAACTAAAAAAATTCTTGCGGTTTTTCGGAAATAAAAATTAAAACTGATTTGTTAAAAAAAAAGAAAATCATATAATGATTTACTTGGTCTCATTCAAAAGCGTGAAATCTCTACTTTGACATCAGTTTATTTTTTTTTTTTTTTAAGATGACTTTATATTATGCGGATGATTAAATGAGGATACTTCTTTCTTCAAAATTGACGAAATTCAAATATACGCACAAATATTAAAAAATCTGTTTTGTAACCAGATCCACCAACATTTTGAAGATTGAAGTCTTTCCTTTACAACGATCTCTTAAAATTTATTGTAATTTTTTCTCATCATTTTATTGTACATTAAATGTTAAGGTTAAACGATAGAAATTCAAGAAATCCTAACGTTTCGTCACCTGACCTTCATATTTCAAGTTATGTTATTACATGAAAAGAAAAGTTTTCAATCGTCAATACCATAGTAGATTTAGTTATAAAAAAATTGTTTAATGTTTTCACATATGTCTGTAAATTTTTACAATTTTCGAGAAAAGAAATATCCTCACTTTCCCAGCCGTGTATGATGTAAATCATCTTCGAAACGAACAAATTCACGAGTGTAAAAGTAAATGTTTCTCGCTTTAAAATAGGACCAAATGCATTGTTATTGGTTTTTTTTTTCTTTACGAAGTTACATCAGTTTAAATTATATCATATATTTAATGTATAATTTATCAATAATTTTTCGATCATTTTTCGTTGTCATTAGTATAATTACATATGCTCTTCAATTTGAAAAAAAATGATATTCACTTAGAATGATTAGCTTTTGAATGTTATATACTAACGAACTTTATAACGAATTATAATTAATAGGCACATTTTTAAGTTTATCGAGAATTGTAAAAAATTCAAACGTCTCTGAAACCACTATTTAATTAAAAAGATTGAAATCGACTCTTCGAAACTTACGATTTTTTTTTTCATTTTGTTGAATTTGACGAAATATTATAATTTCTTCAATTTTTGTCGTGTAGAGCAGTTAAACATGAAATTTCGTTCTTTATCTTGGTACCGCTGGAAATGAAGAAATCTCGACTCTAATTAGAACCATGTAACATGATATAAAGTAGTAAATGTTTTGACTATATGTATATGTATGAGGTCATGGATTCGTGAACATGGATTGCTAATTTCTCAATCTCTACACATATATCAAGACATGGGTCTTTAATTCCTTAATGTACATTCCACGTACAATATATTCAAAATTGTAATTTCTAATTTCAAACTATGTATGTATTATGATGTTTTTATGTTTTAAATTTTTCAATATTTTTAGAAATGTTTCAATTTACACTATTTTCAAGAAAAAACATATATCCCCATTTTTTCATTTGTTGTGTGATGGAAAAACATTCTTGGAAAGAATGAATTCAGTATTATGAAAGTGGAAATCTTACGTTTTAAAATCAGCTTAAGTGAATTATTGTACGATTTTTTCCACTATGTTATGACAGTTTAAATATTAACAATTTTTCAAAAATCAAAAATTTAGTGTCTTAATATTTAGAAATAATTGTGTCTCTGCAGCTATTTTTATTTCTTCTCTTCGTTCTTTCCTTTTCAGTGTGTTTAATTTCTGCATATAGAGTCTCATTTAACATTACGTTATTATAAATTATCCATAGAAAGAAATGAAAGGTGAATTGACACCGATGAGATGTGTAAATTCTGTTATTAATTTTTTTATAAGTATACGTGCAAAGATTATATGAAAATAATCTTTAATTTTTTAAAATCATATGTTTCCTAACATTTTCATATTGATTGACGCAGCTCGATATTTTCTACAAAATTCATATATGCATATCGAAAAATTATTAATTTAGATTTAAAAGAAAAATTATCAATATTGTGTAAAATATCATGTAAAAGATTATAACAATATTTGAATGCAGATGTCATCCTTGTCCTTCATATGATATGTTATAAAAGATTAAAGTTAAAATAAATAAAATTAAATAATTCTTGTTAATATTAATAAGTTAATGAAATAATAATAATAAATAAATAATAAATTAATAAATTAGTCATTTTTGTTCATGTTAATATTTTCTTATAAAAAATGTCGAGGTACGTTGATTGATGTATTAGATGTATGATTCTATTAAAAACAACATTGATTCTCACATAATCCTTATGTGGACGCATCAACTTAAAAAGATTAATATCATCAAAATAATAATTCATTTCTCGCCACGGACATAAATCAAATCGTTAAAATTAGACACTTTCTGCATTTCTTTAATCCTCTATTTTTTCTTGTTTTCATACAGTCTATAACTCAAGCTTTCATCTATTTTGTATTATAATTATCTATTTGCATCATGTTGACGTTGTCCATCCTAAATTCCTGGCTAGTGCTTATGCAACAAGTTGTTTTGTCGGTAGCGGCACGTTTAAATTCAAGTAATTTGTTCTCTTTGGTGTTGATGTCTCTTCGGTATCGCATACTTCCTTATCTATGTACAGGATGTTCGAAAATTATTTATTATTGCGATAAATTTCTGGTTTCGCGGTTTTTTATCAATTTTGCTTATTTCGCTGCACTCTCTTTTTTTTTTGCTCCATATATGCTTCTGATCTTACACATTGAGGAATATGAAATCTAGCATTTTCTTTTATTTATAATTTGTTACACATGTTTTATGTTTATTTTATATTTTATGTTTATTTTATTATAAAAATATAAAAAAAGCCAAAATTGCTTTATTGTCATTGCTCTGATAGATGATTCTGTTAAAAGAAGTGATCGTAAACTTGAGTTTAATTTTCAGGATTAAATTTCCTTTCTTTGTTACATCGTATTCTGCTAGTCGTGAAAATAGGAAATCTGAAAGGAATCATTGTTCATTTTGGATTCCTTGTTCAGTTATCTTTATTATTATTTCTAATTATTTTTAATTATTGTAATATTCTTAGCAAGTTAGTACTCTCGTATCTGTATTATTATAATTTGATTCTTAATTAGTATTCTCATATCTATGTTATTATAATTCGATTCTTCTAGTCTCTCAATAATTCAGTTCCATCTTTTATAATTTTCAATTCTAGTTTTACTTTCAACTAAATTGAAGTTTTTTTTTCTATCTCTTTGCAATGTAAAATATAATAAAATATAATACGATATAAAATCGAAAAATAGAAGAATTTTTAGAGGTCAATTTTACCCTCTTATCTTTCGTAGAACAAACGTTTGCGTAATACTCAATTGTACATGTTTTGCATATCCCTAAAATTTCATAATTTTCTGAATTCAGATTGGGAATCTTCCCTTGTTGGTTTTATTTTTATCATGACATACCTTGATATATATCTAGCTATTTTTAACATTCTCTTCATAAAAATCTCTTTGTACTGTTTTTCATTCCTGCATTATATTTCACATATTCGATTTCTGAACTATACAGTGTGGTCTATTTAAGTGAAGACACCTAAATATCTCTTCAGATTGTGAAGCAGAAAATTTTAAGTATCGTGGATAGTATAAAAGGACCAACATCTGGCTAGAATACTTTTTTCCAATATAATAATTCCAATGTAATAAATATAATATAATAATATAAAAAGGTATTTTCTAGACCTTTAATATCTTTGTATACAACTTTTGCGTACATATTTTTTATTACGAAATATGTTCAGACCTAATAAACAAGCTTGATTTGAAATATATTAAAATTTAAATCGGATAGTTTTCCAAAAAATTTTGTAACATATAAATTTCTAAAATATAATATAGAAACTTATTTATGTATTTCTTCTCTTTTTATTCTTCTTCGTTTCTTTTTTATCTTCCAAAACTTTATTACGTCTTAAATACGTATTGTATTTAGTGATATAAATATAATTGTTAAATATATGAAAATATATAAATAATAAATAATATACATATATAAATGAATATGTAAATAATAGAAGTACATAAAAATATGTAAAAATACATAATTGAAAATTATATTATGCAATCAAATATATTAAATTAATCAAAATATTATACATATAATTATTTTATGGTGTTTGTAACGATTTTAGGCATACGTACCTATTTTATCGAATCCGGAAAATCATGTTGGCTGGCCGGAAGTAGTTCGTAACGATGTTAAGAAACAAATATACAACCTTCGAAGTTTAATATGGCAGGTAGAAAAATATTTCTTTTCGAAAATAATCAATTATTTTTCATACTTTATTTTTTATCAACTGTTATTATTATTTAAAAATAATGCATTGTTTTTATTAATATAAAATATAAATAAACATTTTTTATTAATTATCTTATAATAACAATATCATTGCAATATTTATGAAACATACATATGCAACCAATACATTCCTATTATAAAATATTTTCCTAGACAGAATTAATAATTTCATAGACAAAATATATTTTTACGTTGATTGATTTTTAACTGATTCATTTAATCAATTTGTCGCATTCATTTACGTATTAAACCCATTAAAATATTAAAATGCTCTCTGATAATTATTATACAAAATATAGGTAAAAGGAAAAATAACTGGACAAACTTTATTACCAATGCCAATGGGTATCGAAGAAATAATCAATCAACAATTGAGATTAGACTCACCTAAATTACTCCAATTAAAGAATAACATAGAAGAAATCGTAATAAAATGGGCAACTCAGATTAATGAGATTCTGAACATAGAGTTCTCAATACTTCCAAAGAATGGAAAAGAAATTCCTGTCTCTGGTAATTTAACAATTTTTCAAATTAAAATTATTATTTTTTTTTTATCATGATTATATATATATACGATCCTCTCATTTAAATATGATTTTCTCATTTAGTTTTTTTAATTATGAGAACTCAATAAATATTTTATACATAATTTAAACGATATTGGCCAAATTTTGCAATTCTGTTTTTTTAATGGTTGTTTTTTCCCAAAGTTTTTAGAACATCGATGTTTTTTTCAATAGCTATATATTTTTCTCTATTTCATCGCGTAATTTGTGAAAAGATATATTCAGTCGTGTGTTATGGTACGAATTTTAAAACTTAATCACTTGTTGAGGTCTATTTTCGTTGGACAGATTATAAGCGATCGAAAGAATTTCTCACTTTTGTCTTATTATTGTACAAAATAATTATATTATTTTGTACAATAATTATATTATTTTGTACAATTTTTAATATTCTACTGATAATTTTTACATATTTTATTATTTATTTATTTATTTCAGAGTTAGATTTTTGGAGTATGAGGTTAAAAAATATGGAATCCATTTATTTTCAATTAAAAGATCCAAAAGTACGACAGATGGATATATTTTTAGAAAAAACAGAAAGCCCGTATTCAGAGTATTTCAAAAATTTAGTAAGGAATGTGACTGCTGGTAAGTATACGATAGTCATCACAAAGATGTTTCAAAGGCAATGAAAATGTTTTATTTTTTATAATTTTGAAGTTACTGCTTTTTAACATTTATTGGAATAGCATTCTCTTTCTTTTAATATAAGAAATATAAAGATTTATGTTTGAAAATTATATCTTTTTATGATGTTTTGAAATAATATTTAATAATAATATACTTATAATTTAATAATAATAATATTTTTTGATTATAGATATATTATATCTTATATGTTTTGATTATATATAGATATTATGATTTATGTTAGATTATTGCAATTTAAAATATATTATGTATTTAATTTTATTTTATATTTTAAATTTTCCACAGTAGACGGTATTTAAAATACCAATATTAATAATAAAGTTAAATTAAATAAAAAATTGTAGAATTAAGTAATTTAACTGTAAATTAGTCTTCAATGACTCAGTAATATCAGTTAAGAGTTAAGAAATAATAAATCTTAATTCTTTTTTTTAAACTAAAAGAAAGAGTAAAGATTATTGTGCTTGAAAGATATATTTCCTATTTTAATCAAAATGAATTCTGCCCTAATCTTTCAGCATTATTGGAAACAAGAGATATCAATCTTTATTTGAAACCTCTAGAAATTTATTTCAATGAGATTGAAAACGTTGAATTCAGAGATATAATATGGAAATTAAAAATACTACTGCACTGCGTTTGTTTAATGTGGGCGCATTCGAGATACTATACCCTGCAAAGAATTATTGCTCTGTTACGAGAAATTTCAAATTTATTGATTTCTCAGGTATTTAATTTATTGTATAAACATGTCTAAATTATTATATTGTATAAATTTTAATTCTAACAATAAAATTATGATACATTTATTGCTAATAGAAAATGTCAAAAATTACAACATTTAAGTTGAAATATAATTAAGTGAAAAACATAATTGAACCAATAACGATGAAAAATGATCGACGATTTAAACTGTTATAATTTTGTAAAAGAAAATCACACGACAATCCACTTTATCTCATTTTAAAGCAATAGAATCTCTATTTTAAGTACTGAATTCGTCATTCTCCATCGAAGATGATTTTACATCAGTGTAGCAGATGAAAAAATGAGGATAGTGTTTTCTCGAAAATTGTAAAAATTCAAACGTTTCTGAAACTATTAAAATTTTTTTGTCGTGCTTAGATTATTTTGAAAAATAAAGTCTTCCTTTCTCTGTAAAATTTTTCTTTTTTCATTACTTCACTGAATTTTGAATATTACAATTAAACGATAAAAATTCAAGAAATTTGTCATTTAACATTTCGTCATTTAATCTTAATGTTCAAAGTTAACTTAACTTAAATTCTTGTAACATTTTATATTAGATGTCCTATTTTAATATTTTCACGCAATTATCTTTATTATTCGTGAAATAAAAAAAATATTTTTAAAAAATGTCCAAAATAAAACATCTTCTGTTTCGATGAGAATATATTATGATAACTGCTAGATTTGTTTAGGTAGAAACTTTTTCAAGATTTCAAGATCGCTTCAACTGAAACAAAATCATACTTATTTTATGCATTAATCGATAAAGCTTGACATTCTCTATAAAAAAGTAATTAATCTATGTATGTTGAAAAATTATTAATTTAGGCGATATTTTAATCCTTAAATTTTGTAAAATCTATTACATGAAAGACAAAAACGGTATGAATATAAAAATATCGTTTCTGTCTTTCACAAGATAGATTTTTTTTTTTTATGAAAATTATAAAATTTCAGTTATAATGAAAATATCTCCTAAATTAATAATTTTTAATATATAAGTAATACTTTTCTTTATACGAAAACTTTATCGATTGAAATAAACATAAAAAATATTCCATTTAGAGAAATAGAGATGACCTTGATAAATCCAGTGTATCATAAAGTATTTTTCTCGAAATGTAGTAAATTTTATTTGAAACATTTTCTATAATAATGAATACTTTTGAAAATAATTGCGTGGAAAGATTAAAATAGAATAGAAATGTTTTTTTCATTTGAATATCTTTCTCTAGGCAGTGAAACATATAAATCCGTCGACTTTATTTGATGGAGACATCGAAGAAAATAAGGTGAAGATAGCAGAGGTAATACCGATTCTCAGTAATTATCAAGAATTGTTTCGATCATTTAAAGAGAAGGTGGAAAGTTATTTTAAATCGCAAGAACCTATACCTTGGTCATTTCACGAGAAGTTAGTTCTTGAAAGAATTCATATGTTCGAGAAGAGGCTTAAGGAAATCGAGGTTTGTTGAAAAATAATATATTTGAATAAGTGAAATTGGTGAAAAATATGTTGAGAATTGTTTTTGATCATCAACGTTTATTTTATTTAAAAAGTGTACAATCTTTATTAAGAAATTACAAAAGAAAATTTAATCTAAGTTTGGATAAATTGTATTTAAACTAAAAATGAAAAGTAACAATTTGAAATGATATATAATTTATTCAAATACATCATTTAAATTAATTTTTGAAATAAAGCAACTGGACTGCTAGATAAACCAACTAGATATTTATGCAGTTAAAGAAATAGAAATTTGTTTCATTTACTATATACATTTTTCGTTATAAATAATTATATTTTCATTATTAAATTTATGTTATTATAAATATTTTTATATATACATATAATTATGTTTATATATAATATATATAAAATTAATATATTATATATAGTTATATATAGTAATATATATAGTTATTAATATAATAACTATATATATTATATATAAAATTATATGTAGTTATATTATAGTTATCCTTATTTGCATCAATACTCTTTCCTTGATCGCATTTTATTTTTTATTGTGTCACATTCTGCATAATACATTTTATTTTTTACATTAATCTTTCAAATTATTTACAATATAATGTTTGTTTATTACAGTCATTATTTGATACGGTACAAGATTATTTGAAACTAGAAAGAATAGAAATATCTGGTTTAAAAGCGAAATCATTACTTTATGTGACTAATAATATTTATGAGGAATTTGTTAAATTGTATCAACAATTTGGAGACGTGTCCTATGAAATTTTACTGCCTGAAGAAGAACAATTTACTACAGATTTAGGAGAATTCTTTGCCATGGTGAGCAATTTATTCACTTGCTTTTAGAAAACAAATGTATAATTTTATTGAATAAAATATTACATATTAATACTGTATAATATGTCTGTATAGAATATTTAGATAAAAATTTTACATACAAATTGTTTTACAGATAGTAATAACATTATTACAGATTATTACAACAATATTACAGATAACAACAAATATACTTTTTAAATATATTGATTCAAATTCCAATTTTTTTAAAAAGAATACAGAATAATATTCAAGTTATTACAGATTTTGATAATTTTATTGAAAATAAATATTTTTTCCAACAATTTTTTCATATTTTATATTTTATATTTTATAATTTTTTTATATTTTATATTTTATAATTTTTTTATATTTTATATTTTATATTTTATATTTTATATTTTATATTTTATAATTTTATATTTTATATTTTATAATTTTTTATATTTTATATTTTATATTTTATATTTTATATTTTATATTTTATATTTTATAATTTTTTTATATTTTATATTTTATATTTTATATTTTATATACTTGAGAAGAAAATATATAACTTGGATATTAATGTTGTATTTGCTGCTCAAAATGTTATTTATTTATTTGTAGATATATATATCAATTCTTTATTAAAAAAGATTTTAATTTTAATTTTGTAAAACTTAGTTTGTGAAAGATGAAAGAAGACGTACTACTCTTGAGTTTATTTTTTTTGTCTTTTATATATGGACTATATATTTTATATATGTTTATAAAAAATTGTAAAAAATTGATTCAAATAAAAATTTGTTTCAGTTCATTAAATATAAAACGTATTTTTGATACGTCTTGATTATAATAAGTATTTTGTAAAATTTTGCGTTCTTCAAATTCTCAAAAATGTATAAATATCCTGCAGTCTCTTTATATGACAAGTTAAAATATCTTTTAAATATATTAATTTTTAACTGTTATGCTAATACCTATTTTTTTTTAGATACAATGACGTGAGGATTTTATACATAAAGTTTTTGTTCAAAAAGATAATTATACATGTATTATTGCACTTGTACTTGTACTTTCCTTTTTCAATTTCAACAAAAAAAATAGATTATTATCAATTATGTGAATGACTCTATATATGTAATATTATATGTAATATTTTAAAAAAATTCTTTCTTTGGATATTTTCTTTTTTTAAATGCACTTTGTATAATTTACTCTTAATTAATTAAAATACTTCTTGATATAAAAGATAGAGCAGTTCGATCGACGATTGGCAAGCATTTTTGACCAAACATTTGCGGAATGTCACAACCTAGAGTCATTCTTTAAATTTGTCTGGATAATGAATGTAATTGCCAATAGACCTATAATAATGGCGCAATTATGGCACAACTATGAAGAAATAATTCAGAGGGTAGATCAACATTTTAGTAACATTAAGGTGATTTCCATGTTAATAAATTAAATTTTATTTATAATTTAGCTCTTTGGCTGACTAGTGAATTAGGTATCTTTTTTCAATGTTGTGAAAATTGGATTTTCGTGCAATATTTTATAATACTTTATAATAATACTATATAATGAATTAAAAACAAAAGAAATAAAATGAAATAATAATAATTATGATAACATAAGTTGAAGGAAATCTATATGCGATAGTACTAATAAACTAACTAATGATAAAATAACGAATAATTTACTTACTAAAATTTGATTTTTATTTTTTATTAACATAAAAAAATATACGCAAGTTAAATTGGTAAATAAAACAAGTATAATTCTTACTATTTCTATAGTAAATAATAAACTCATTTCTCCTAATTTTGAACTTATGTTACTTGTCAATTAATAATTAGTAAGATAATAAGAATAATACTTTGAATTTAATAAACAACCAATTATTATATAACGGATATTACGATTTTTTATTATTAATCTTATTGAAACGAATAACAGTTTTTCATATAAAAATTATTATTCGTTATATAAAAAATTGAATATAATATTTTTAAATTTTTAAATCATCTCATTTAGATGATAATCATGATTTATCCTATAATTCTGAGAATTCGAATTTAATAATCTATTTTTAAATTTCATAATCAATTGAATTAAACTATAGAGATGTTTTTTAATTAGAAATAATATATTAAAGATTCTTCGAAGAATTTTTCAACATGATGCCACGAGCCTCATTCTATTAGATTTCTATTTATGGGGAAAATTAAAAAATATTATTTATCACATCAGAATCCTAGATGACGCAGATTGATTGCAGCATGTGCATCACAAGTTGCAAAACAGGAAATGGAAAATGTAAATAAATTATTCAGAAGAAAACTGATTATCTATTGCATAATTTCGAATAGGCATCATTTTGAATACGACGTGTACTTTATAATAGAAATATTATATAAAACATAATAATATAATACAATAATAATGTATATATTTATGTAATTTATAATATTTATATCATGATATGCATCATTGAAAGCACTAACTTTTACATTAGTATTTATTTATGTAAATTAAATAAATACTAATAAATAAATTATTCAATTAAAAATATTATAACATATAATAATAATTTATAATATATGTTTATGATATAATAATGGATTGCCCAATTTTTTTCTGTTCTGTTCTGCTATTAAAGAATTAATATTATATAACGGATATTACGATTTTTTATTATGTTTTAGAAAATTCAATAAACTATTTCGTAAATTCCATAAAAAGTAAATTATAAAAGTTTTGTCTTTGCAGATATTATTCGACAATAATTTCAATCTTGAGACAAAAGATGTACATTTGTCACTGAATACACATTTTCCCCCAGTGGCTGCATCCCTTTGTTTATTAATGAAACTTCATGAAATAACTCGTTTTCCAGTGCAATGTATCAAATTAATTGATCATCCTTTAATTAATAACAAAATGGAAAATGTACTCAAAAGCAAATACGAAGAACTGGAGGTAACATTAAATAAAATTATAATATTAAAGTTACATTGAAAAATTAAAACTTACATTGAAGATTAATATTTTTTTTATAATGTTGCTTTTTTAAATTTGATATTTTTTGAAACAGATAATTAGATAGTTAAAAATCTTGGCAAACATTGAGAGAAATTATTTGTTTTTGGAAAATTGAACATTAATTGTTTATTTATGTAATAAAATTGTGAAATTAACAAAAAGTGAAATTGATCTTTTGTGTTTAAAACACTCATATCTCGTGCATGACACCGAAAGGGATATTTACTGGAAAAAAGATTTAAAATTGATACAACAGAAATGAACATTTCATTTGTTACAATTTATGGTTGGAAATATCTTTATTATATTAATAATACATTTATCTCTTTAAGGCGATTATCGAGGAAAAGGAAAAGCAAATATTTACCGCTTGGGCAGAGAAATTGCCAGAAATTTGGGAAACTCACTTAACGAAAACTCTTCTAAAAATTAGGGAGGATAAGCTATTGGAAATGAATTTCGATCTGGAGTTAAAAACTACCTTAAGAGAGATCCGTTATATGATAATGGTGAAAGTGTCCGATCTTCCTCAAGAAGCAATAGATTTTTATAATAGATCACGATTCTTTTTCACCAGCACTTACAACCTCAATTTAATAGTGAATTGGTAAGTTTTCATCTTTGATTACAATTATTCTCTCTTTTTTTTTTAGAAGACATTAAGAAATTTTTTGATATTTAATATTAAACCAGTGTACCAAAGTTACACTTTAAAAATAATTACGTTATAATATAAATATTATTACATTATATTTTTATACATCTTTTCCTTATTTTTCCAACTCAATTTTTTCCTTAGTGTCAAATTGAGATAATGATAAAAAAATTATCTGTAATGAAGAAATGAAAAAAGCCTGTACTGAGATGATAACATTTCAATATTTCCTCTATATTCTTGGGGTTTTTTCTATTGCCCTTATATTTCTTTAGTTTTGTTTTTTCTGTGTTTAATGCCTAATTTCTCTTCCTATATTATTTAATGACTAGATCTTTACGAAACACTGATCTTATTTGCCACTTTCTTTCTTTCATTATTTTTTATTATGTTCAATAAATTGAAGTATGTACATAGAAGTATTCTAATATTTTTCTATTCCATATTTTATTATAAAATAATACGTTGATATATTTTATTTTTTTGTTGTATTCTTTAGAGTATAGAATGATGATCAAAGATACGACTCAAAAAATATATTTTCTCAGTGAATATTCATCTTGTAAGATGTTTATTCAAAGTTCGAAAGTAGACATTATAACAAACATTATGTAACGTATCGCAATAAACTAGTATCTAAAACTCGAAAGAACTCTTCGCAGTATTGCCTGCAATACCGATCACGATCAGAAAATAATTATTTTAACAAGTACATTAGAGCAGGGGTCAGAAAATAATTATTGTAACAAGTATAATAAGGAACAGGATTGGAAAATAATTATTCTAACTAATCATTAAAACAATTATATTATAAAAAGTATAACAAAAAATAGGATTAGAAAATAATTATTAAATATTATCAAAGAAACTTACCAATGAAGGAAGTTCTAATTTGGTTGCTCCCAACAATTATCGATGAGGAAAATTCTATTTCGGTCATACATAGTAGTCTAAGGTATTTTATCATACATAGTCTAAGATATTATTTTCTGTTGAGCCGAAGTAATCATCTGCAACCGCGCCAAAACATTTAAAAAAATGTGTAGAATTGCTTTTTGATATAAATTTCGCAGAAATTGACAATGAAATTATTAATGAAACTGTTAACTTTTATAATTAAAAGATATTTATTGAACTTTTAAATCCTTTTTTTGTTTGTTTTAAGTCAATTTCTTTTATGTTTAAAGATTTCAGTTTCAACAGTTATTTTATATTTGATTAATAAAAATTCTAGAAGATTATCTAATATAGTATATAATTGTATAGTATAATTTCCAGTAGATACTTAAAAGTAAAATATAAAAGTTAGGAATTTTTTTTAATCGGCATAAAGAAATTGAACAGTCTCACCTTTCTTACGAATGATTGTATACAACCAGAACTTCACCGAATAGTTCAAGGTTTTAACTTTTTGTCTACACCACAATAATTCAGGAAATTTGCTTACCACAATTTTAACTTGAAAAATTATCGATTAAACTGTTTAAGCTTCTTTAAACAGAATCATACCACAATCCAGTTGGTCTTATTTTAAAGAACCTCTACTTTACTAACTATTTGAGTTCTTTTTTCCAAAAATGTTTTTTTATAGAAGCATATAGAAAAGTAAGGATTTTGTTGTCGAAAACTGTAAAATACTGTTTGTTTCCGAAAATATATCCTGCAATAAGAAAGTTTTTATATAAGTGGAAAGAATATTTTTGGATATATTTTATTTTGTTTGGATACACATTCTGTGAAATAGATTTTCTATATTAGCATATGTTCTACTATTAATGGAATGGTTTCCTGGTCAAAAATATTGAAAGTAAATATATTTATCAAAAAATATGCAGAGATTAACACATTATAAATTTCTACATTTTCTAGTCTTTCTTTATTTAAAAAAATAATTAAAATGTCTTAAATGTTTAATTTAAAAATTTAATCAAAAGCAAGGTATTTAATATTCAAATTCTTATTTAATTTATTTATTTTTTTTTTTAAATGGGGTTTAGCGTTGCATCGACTACGAGCGACATGTCAAAATTGACTCTTTATAACTGGTCTAGTAGTTGGGTCTCCTTTAGTTGATAACGGGTAGTTGATAACGTTTTTTTGTTGTTTCTGGCAGTTTAGAGCGGTGTTTTCGTTTATTCCATATTTACTTCTTATGCTTCGGTATTTTCTGCATTCATGTAGTAGGTGCTGGGTGGTGACTTGAGGTTGCAGGTGTGGCAGAAAGGAGGTTCTGTTTTGATAGGTATTCGTGTGTGATCTTGGAGTGTCCTATTCGAAGCCTGGTCAGAGCTATCCTTTCTTTTCTGCTTAGATTGTTATTTGGTATTTTTTGATAGAAATGGTGTGCTATGTCATGTATTTTGGTTCTATTTGTCGTAGTCCAAATTCTGTTCTATTCTTCTCTTTCCGCTTTGGTCGTTGAAGCTAGAAGGTCTTGGTGTGGGATTGGGATGTTGGTTTCTTTTGTTTGGTCGA